>NW_021820711.1:0-271456 GCF_901001135.1 Rhinatrema bivittatum
TATACAATTCTGTATTGTCGAAACACTGCTGTGTCAGGCTATCCACCCCCTGTGATTACATGATGATGAATCCAGTACCTAATTAAAGGGCTTTTTTTGAAAGTTTTTGAATGGCACAAATGTTCTGGGGTTGAGGGTCAGAATGTTGTAGTTTTCAATTTTGCAACAAGAGAGCTGTTTATGGACAACGACTAACACAAGAAAGCACATTTGTGATTGCGATTTTTAAGTGCTACAGATATTTACACAATGGTGATTGCAATTTTAATTGCAGCAAAAATTTACAAAAAAACAACACAAGTTGGTGGGGAACAGCCTAGAACATGATTGAACAATTGGTGTTTGTGCCTAATCTCATGGGCTGCCCACATTGTTTATGATACCAGAAGGTTAAACAAGGTTTTTATTTGACCCTTCTCTTTGAGTAGTTTGGGGTTAATTGCATTGGGTCATCAGGTATTTGTTGAATACAGTGAACACAATAGTGATACACCAAAACAGCAGGGCACTGAAACAAAATAGAGGTAGGGCATGAGGGGCATCTTGAGTAGCAGCAACAAGAGTGGCATCTAGAAAGAATATAGATACTAAGGGCCAAAACCGTGGGCACTGTAGATTTTCACTCAATTATCCTACCACTTACATGGACATTCAAGGAATCTCAGCAGAGAGATTCATGATGTCTCCTGTCATTAAGAATACCTCTTCACTAGACATGCTGTTTGGCAGGTAGGAGAACAAATGCTGCTTTGTGTGCTCAGTATGTCAACTGGTTTGTGGCTGTGTCTTTGATAGGCTCTATGAAATAGTATGTGACTGAATTTTTTGCTGGTGGGGGGGGGGGGCTTCTCTTTTTCTGGTGTTGGTTTGAGGGGGGTATAATCTCTGCTACTTATTGCTGTAGCTATGGGCCTGTATTAGGGGAGCCAAAGAGGGAGGTGGATAAGGTTGGAGGAGGAAGTAGTGGCACATTTGGTGCTTCTCATGCTGACCATCCTATATGGGATGCCCATGTCTTCCTGCACCTCATCTCCACTCTGTCTTTGGATTTCCCATTCCTGCACCCTAGCCACTGGCTTCTCCTTCCAGTATATTAGACCGAGGGGCCAGAGGATGATATCCTTTTTCACCCATGGGTCACACAATGTGGTTAGAAAATAAGTATTCTTTTGTGTGAGAGTTTTTGCCTGTCCTACACCTGATAACAATCCTTTCTGTGTAGTTTTTAGGAACAAGAATTGGTGCCAGAGCTGTAAATGGCATGAATCTTCAGGTGCACAAAAGTATAACAACAGGAAACAGATATAAGGAGCAATCAAAATTCACAAGTAAAACTTAATTAGACTTTTCATTAATTGCACAACATTAATCATTTCAATACCTGAGTTCCTCAGGAATGTGTTAATGGGCCCACATTACATTTTGTGCAATTTAATATTATATCACAAATTGCCTTAACTAAGGAGGACGAATTGTCCATACATGACATATTACAGACTTTGTTACGAACTGAACCCCTGAGTACTGTAGACCCCCAACTTAAAATGCATATATGGGTACGAGAATTGGGTAACACGTGGGCCGCTCTCGTAAATCAAGATGATACCCCAAACCAAGCAGTGGCATTTCTATCCGGCTCTTATAGCCCGGTGGAAATGGCACTGCCTGAAATTCCAAAATTACTGACAGCCATTGTTGCTGCAATTGGAAAATGGAGAGCGATCATGCCATATTGCGCATTGGTATTACACTGTGATCATTCGATACATCATATGCTAACCACCAGTAAAGCAGCATTGACCGCCACCAGATATGGTAAATATCAGATAGAATTAAATGGAAAAGATATAGAAACTAAACCCCTCACAAAAGCCCAAAATAAATTGTTAGATTGGTTTTTCCCTAATAAAGGATATTCTCAAGAAGAACAGAAAGATATCCCCGAACTATTGTTAATCCGATTCAGCCCTCTTGAAAAAGGATTGATTTGGTTCACTGACGGGGCACAGAAAGGCCAACAATCTGCATTTGCAGCACTACAAGTTACACCTGAGTTAGAAATTATCACGAAAATACAATACCAGACAGAAAAAGGTGTGACTGCTCAGGAAGCTGAACTGTTAGCAGTAATAGCTGCTTTAAAGTCAACAGGGTTGAAGGAGCACTGTACTATATATACTGACAGTTCATATGTGGTTAGCTCCTTACAATATCATTTACTTAAGTGGAAAAGGAGGGGAATGATTACAGCCACAGGTCAACCTTTACAACATATTAAAGATTGGAAACAAATTTTAAAAATATTATCCAAAAGGGAAGGCATAGGTACTGAGACTGCAATCGTATGGACACCTGCACATACAGAGCATACAGACTTTGAGGCAAAAGGTAATGATTTGGCAGATAGAGCAGCCTCTGAAGTGCTGTCCATAAACCTAATGATTATGCAGACTCGCTTTAGCTCAGAATTGACTCACACTCCTTATCCAATGAGTAATATTATATTTCATGAACAACCAAGCGGTGAGGAATTAGAAAAGTGGAAATCATTGGGATGTTACCAACGAGGAAAAACATGGTTACATCCTAATGGTAAACTTTGTGTCACAACTTCGGAAATTTTAAGATACTTTACTGCCTGGCATAGCACCTTGCATTTGTCTGCTACAGCGTTACTAGCAGGAGTACAGGCTAATCATTGGAACCAGAATTTGTACGCTCTGGCTGTGCAGATAATTCATAACTGTCTAGTTTGTTCCACTCATATAGCTCGCCGAGGACCTGCTGTGAGCCCTGGTAGCCTACCTATTCCTCAGGGGCCAGGTTTGGAGTGGCATATTGACTACACTGATATGATTGAACCAGTTAAAGGAAAACGGTATGTATTGGTATGGGTGGATGGTTTTTCACATTGGATTGAGGCGTTTCCGTGTACTAAAGAAACAGCCCATGTAGTAATCGATACTTTTATCCGCAATATACTACCTGCCCATGGCTGTCCCATAAGACTCGTGTCAGATAATGGCACACATTTTAACAATCAAATAATGCGAGAATTACAGGATATCTGCAATATAATCCATCGTAGAGTGTCAGTTTACAAGCCTACATCAAATGGCTTAGTAGAACGTTATAATGGAATTTTAAAAACAAAATTGAGAGTGCTACTGGCAGCCCTAAATAAAACCAAAACAACGAAATTATATACCTGGCTGGATATATTACCATTGGCTTTAATGAATATACGAAATACCCCAGGTATACGTCATGAAATCACGCCTTTTCAATTGCAGACTGGGAGAATTATGAACCCCATACATGCAAAGGCTACTGATACTCCAAGCGAATACTGGAGTAAAATTCAACCGATAGTAGCAATGGCTACCGATTTAGTCCAATCTAACTCGAGATTAGCGCCAAAATTGACTCTATCTTCTGTGTTCTCAATAGGTGACCAAGTTTTGCGAAAGAATCACACGCATAAAACTTGGAAAGATCCAATTTACATCGGACCATTCACCATTACAGGACTAAGCCACACTGCTGCTAAACTGTCTGAACACTCCACCTGGGTACATTTGTCGGATATTCGTACCTATCGTCCCATCATCTGAGAACATGAATAACCGACTTCCCAGTGTAATTCTTGCCTGCGTTTTGCTGTGGTGGTGGAGTACTCCCAGAATCTCTTCTACCTTGGACAATGAATCATTGGATGAGAGGTTTAAACATAATTTGTGGTTGCGTTTAGCCAACATTACACATGTCACTTCCTTTTGCTTAATGATTAGTTCAGACTTACATACTATGTTGGGCTCATGCCTCATTCCGGTTTGTAAGGATCCGAACGATATTCACAATGATACCCAATTACCAACTATTGGGGAAAAATGGACTTATGAATCATCCATAAATTGGGGAAAGGTTGCAAGGCATCTACCTACAGATGCTTTGGAACTTTATACTCCGTATGTTGCAAATCTGGAAAATAACAGTTGTGCACGAATTGTGAACTGCAAAGACCAATGCCGTAAATTACCAAAGGGACAATGGCCCTGTAACAACCCCACAAATATCAGTTATAATTGGGCACATATAATTTTACCGCTGGGATGGTTCTTTACTTGTGGAACCACAACATTTAATTATATTCCAGCTAATGTCAGTGATTGTACATGTTGCTTAAGTAGATTAGTACCTGTTTTGCCAAGCAAACCCCACAAGGTGAAGCATTTATACAAATCTCGTAAGATTCGAGATGTGACTTCTCTCACACCTTCATGTGATGGAAATGTTTCACTATTGAATAAGCATGAGTCTTTGGCTTTGGCACTTTCCTTAGTGGGAGTACCCGGACTGGCCATGCATGCTGATATTCAGGTCACAAAACTAGCTTGTAATTTAGCTAAATCTATAAATGCCACTTCGCATGCTATTGCATTATTAAATCAAGAACAGAGTGCTCTTCGTAACGCTATCCTTAATAACCGAGGAGCTATTGATTTTTTGTTATTACAGCACCACTATGGTTGTGAAGTCATGCCAGATATGTGCTGTTTTAACCTCACAGACAATTCGTTAGCAATTGACCAACAGATAAAGAAGTTGAAAACATATGCTGAAAGTATTTACATTGATGAGGGATCAAAATTTTGGGATAGTTTGTGGTCAATATTCCCAGTAGGATGGATAAGGAACCTGTGTCAATACGCGATTATAATTATTGTAATTCTTATAGCTGTGTGTTGCTTTCTACAATGTATTCCAAATTTAATCCACATCTTTCAGAGATGCATGCCTCACAGAATAACCACCAATATTACCCATCACGATTCACATTATGCTGTCATGGCCCCTGGACATACTGACACCAGTTATGCTGTAATGGTACCTGCTGTTATTGAAACTAATTATGATAATGTAATGGTAGAAACAGTCATAGAGTAGTAGATGCTTCAAGATTGTTCCATACATGTCATTCTATGTCACATACTGATAGAAGAATAGAGGGAAATTGGAAAGTGAGTGTAGGTAAAGAGGGAAGTAGAAAAGATGATGTGAAGAGGTTTGCAGATACCGAAGAACGGCTCAACATAGTCTCCCCAAATGAAGAAGGTGAGACAGGGACAAGGCCTGTCTCAAGGGAGGGTTGAAGAAATGCTGACCCTTGACTTATGAATATGCTAAAGCCAGAACCAGACTGGGCCAGGCACCTGGATTTGAACCCAGTGGGCAACATGAACATGTTGCACAAAAGATCTTACAGTTTCAGCAATTCAAAGTCTGAATTGAGCAAGTGCATAAACAGGAAAAATGAGGCTATGTTTTCTGAGTACGAGAATAAATCTGTGAAGCCAAGGACGTGTGTGCTAAGAGCTGATAAGGGGAAGAGAAACTAGGCCACAGTGACCGTTGGCATGATAAGGAAAAATGTGACCCTGAGTGTAGGTATGGAGCAATCATGAGCTGATTTAGAGCAATACACTTTCCTGCTTGCAGTGTATATTATGAAACCTATAAAATTGATGAAAAAGAGGAATAACTAAGCAAAGCTGTTTCTTTCATTGCCCTGTGTACTTAATTGTGAGTATAGCAATAGATAAATTTTATTAATCAGTTTGCTTACTTTGCTTCCTGAATAGGCCACTTGTTGCCTATCCAGCCTTATAACAATATATTAATATAACATGTAACAGATTTCAATAGAATAAAATTTTTATTTGCATTAAGAAGCTTTTGTATATTGCAATTTGTTCAGTGTCATTTTCTCTCACAATACTATAGTTTCAATAGGTTTTATTTACAAAACCAAAATAACATTGTTCCATAAAACTAACTGATACCCATGGAAATTCCCCAGATGCCCCTATGAATTGCCTTCCCTCATCAGCCCCAGCAGATCGGGCCCTCCAAATCTGAGCCCCAGTAAAGCCTACTCTGCCCCATCAGAGCCTGCCCTCTCTCACCCTACGGCTCCAGGAGGAGCACAGTCTGCCTCCCCCACCCCCGAGCCCAGCTACCTCTTTCCAGCCTCAACTGAAGCACAGCCACCCATGGAATTTCCCCAGAAGCTCCTATTTATTGCCTTCCCTCCCCCCCCAGTCCCAGTACAGCCTACGCAGCCCCGCAGTTCCAACACAGTTTGTACTCCTCCAGCCCCAGGCACAGCCACCCCCCCAGTCCCCAGCCCTGTCTTCCAGCCTGAGCATAGTCTGCCCTCCACCAAGGTGAGCTCCTCTCCCCTGCCACAGTGCAGCCTGTCCCCCCATCCACCTAAGTACTAGCCCCAAGCCTTCAGCTATCAGACTTGTTCTCTGAGGGCTAGGAGCTCTTTGCACCAGGTGCACACATACAACATCTCACCAACTAGCAGATAATCATACACGTGGCACTCAATGCAAAAGATCGGAGAGCCTCCTTTCACTGCTGGACTACTGTGGGCATCTTATTGTTGTTCAGTTGTTACCTATTAAAGTTTTCTAAGGAAATAGGGATGTTCAAACTAATGTAGATCACTTTTAGTCCATTAGTTTATTTTATATTTGTCTGCCAGTGAGCCTCCATAACCACCTAGTTGCACACCTTGCTGATCCTTGTTTTAAATCAAACTCCTTATTGTATCAAATAAATAAATCTATTGTTGAACATTTACAGGATGTGGTGTTTTGATCCATGCCTTCCAATGTTCTGCTACTGGAAAGAAGAGGGGGATGTGAAAGCTGGACTGTTGGAGCTGAAGCCTAGATTCCTCATGGTATCATCTAAAGTCCGCTGCTGGGAGAAGAATGCAAATGAACCTGCTGTTCCTCTGGTGCTAAGGGCAAAGAAACTACAAACCTAGATGGCTCACAAGTGTTATGCTGTGGGGGCTGCAGGGAGAAGTTTACAAATTAGCCTTCCAATTCTCTGCTGCTGGAAACAGTGTGGAAGTTGAAGCTTAGAAAAGTGATGCCCAAACCTGTCCTTGTGGACCCCCAGCCAGTTTGGTTTTCAGGATATTCACAATGAATATGCATGAGATAAACTTGCAAGCATTGCTTCCACAGCATGCAAATTTAATCTCATGCAAAATCATTGTGGATATCCTGAAAACCTGGTTGCCTGGGAGACCCACCAGGTTTTCAGCCTCTCATGTTCCTCATGAGAGGCTTCTCATGTTCCTCATGAGAGGCTTCTAGGAAAAGTAAAAAGTCATGGGATAGGTGGCGATGTCCTTTCGTGGATTGCAAACTGGCTAAAAGACAGGAAACAGAGAGTAGGATTAAATGGGCAATTTTCTCAGTGGAAGGGAGTGGACAGTGGAGTGCCTCAGGGATCTGTATTGGGACCCTTACTGTTCAATATATTTATAAATGATCTGGAAAGAAATACGACGAGTGAGATAATCAAATTTGCAGATGACACAAAATTGTTCAGAGTAGTTAAATCACAAGCAGATTGTGATAAATTGCAGGAAGACCTTGTGAGACTGGAAAATTGGGCATCCAAATGGCAGATGAAATTTAATGTGGATAAGTGCAAGGTGATGCATATAGGGAAAAATAACCCATGCGATAATTACACGATGTTGGGTTCCATATTAGGTGCTACAACCCAAGAAAGAGATCTAGGTGTCATAGTGGATAACACATTGAAATCGTCGGTTCAGTGTGCTGCGGCAGTCAAAAAAGCAAACAGAATGTTGGGAATTATTAGAAAAGGAATGATGAATAAAACGGAAAATGTCATAATGCCTCTGTATCGCTCCATGGTGAGACCGCACCTTGAATACTGTGTACAATTCTGGTCGCCGCATCTCAAAAAAGATATAATTGCGATGGAGAAGGTACAGAGAAGGGCTACCAAAATGATAAGGGGAATGGAACAACTCCCCTATGAGGAAAGACTAAAGAGGTTAGGACTTTTCAGCTTGGAGAAGAGACGACTGAGGGGGGATATGATAGAGGTGTTTAAAATCATGAGAGGTCTAGAACGGGTAGATGTGAATCGGTTATTTACTCTTTCGGATAGTAGAAAGACTAGGGGACACTCCATGAAGTTAGCATGGGGCACATTTAAAACTAATCGGAGAAAGTTCTTTTTTACTCAACGCACAATTAAACTCTGGAATTTGTTGCCAGAGAATGTGGTTCATGCAGTTAGTATAGCTGTGTTTAAAAAAGGATTGGATAAGTTCTTGGAGGAGAAGTCCATTACCTGCTATTAAGTTCACTTAGAGAATAGCCACTGCCATTAGCAATGGTTACATGGAATAGACTTAGTTTTTGGGTACTTGCCAGGTTCTTATGGCCTGGATTGGCCACTGTTGGAAACAGGATGCTGGGCTTGATGGACCCTTGGTCTGACCCAGTATGGCATTTTCTTATGTTCTTATGTTCTTAGGACACATTTGGAAACCTCTGGCCAAAGCAGCTCACAGTGTTCTCTGGAATCCTCTGCTGGGAGAGGTATATAAATAAGCCTCCAGGTTCTCTGCAGTCAAAGGTTATTTAAAAACCTGACGCGTGCCAAAACTGGGAGATTTGTGCACAAGTCTGGCTGGCATACACTGAGGAGATTTTAATAGCCGCTTGTGTATGCGCATACTTGTCGTCACATGTACAAATGAAAATTCCTGAAAAAGGGGTGGGACGTGGGCCCGGTCTGGGTGGGGCATGGGCATTCCTGGATTTCACCTTGACATTTGCACGTAAATATTTACGTGCACAGGCGCGTGCTGGGGTCCTTACTGTGTAACTTTCCTTCTGCTAAGGATGGCGTGTAAGTAGTAAAACAAAAAGATGTAGGCCGATCAGCGGGGTTTTAAAGGTAGGGGCTAACAGGGGGGAAGGGAGGCTATGAAACTAGGGTGTTTTGGAAATCCTATCCCTTACCTTGGGAAACTGGGAACGAACTGGGAAAACTGGTAATGATGTTGGCATGGGTGTCTATTTAAATCCCCCACTTACATGGTAGAAGCGGCATTTGCGCACATAGGCATGCATCCACTTAAAATCGCGCACATGTACACGCGTTCAGGTCATAACATGAGGGCTTATATGCACACATTATAAAAAGGCTGTGTTCCTGGGCGCAGACTGACAAACACATGTACATGTGCGCCTGCATGCCTGGTTAAAGGTTCCCGGTCCTGCGTGTAAAGACTGTGAAAGATAATACCTAAATGACTCACTCTCTTCTTTTCAGACCTCTGCATGCAAATAAGCATGCAAATAAGCCTTCCAGTTTTCTACTACCAGAAACAGTATGAGAGCTGTAAAAGATGAAATCTGGATAGTTCACAGTATTCTCTGAAGTACCCTGCTACAACTGCTGGAAAAAGTATGCAAATGAGTCTTCATATCCTCTCCTACCACAAAACGTGCAGGGGCTGTGAAAGCTAAAAATGAAATGGCTCACAGTATCCTCTGGAGTCCTCTGCTGGTGCTGTTGGGAAAAATATGCAAACAAGCCATTCAAGTCCTTCTACTAGAAACAGTGTAGGGCTGTGGAAGATGAAACCTAGACAGTTCACTGTGATCTCTGGAGTCCTCTGGTTGAGCTACTGGGAGAAGTATGCAAGTGAGCCTTCAGGTTCTCTGCTGCATAAAGACAGACAGCATATCCTCCTAAGTACATTACTGATATAGATAGATGCATTTATCTAGCCCAAACTTAAAAAAAAATGGATCTAGCTCAAAACTGAAACAAGAAAAAATATGTATACTTCGACTGGTATACTGTTCATATGGTAGTAATATTCTTGTAGGTCGGCCGGTGCCCACCAACTGACTGATGCCTATGTGCCCATCTTCTCCCTCCATCAGTGGGTCTCTGTCCTACTGCTGTTGACTCAGTCTATCAGTGATTTTCTGTGCTGGTCATCTATTCTGGGTTGCCATGCTGCAGATGGGGAATCTAGCTGATCCTGAAACACTTGATATTTGAACTAGGACCTCCCCCTCCCACCCCCCCAACCATGCCCCAGTACACAAAAAGGGACTTCTGTGGGTTTAGGGGTTGAAACAGGCTAGCAAACAGATAGACGGATGGACATGGTTTATCCAAAAGATGTTCTTCGATACTTTAGTACAAGAAAGTATAAGAAAAATTATTTTTTCCCATTAAACTTATGGATCTAGCCCAAACTGAAATTTATTTAAAAAAAATAAATAAAAGGAAAATCTAAGGGGAGGATTTTCAAAGGCCCGCGCGCGTAAATCCTTTCGGATTTACGCGCGCAGGGCCCTCGCGTGCCGGCGCGCCTATTTTGCATAGGCCGCCGGCGCGCGTAAAGCCCCGGGACGCGCGTAAGTCCCGGGGCTTTTGTAAGGGGGCGTGTCAGGGGCGGGGCCTACTGACGCGGCGTTTCGGGGGCAGGCTGTGGCATTTCGGGGGCGGGCCCGGGGGTGTGGTGCCGGCCCGGGGGCGTGGTCGAGGCCTCCGGACCAGCCCCCGGGCCCGCGTCGGCCGGCAGCCCCGCTCCGGAGGACGGAGCGGGGCTGCCGGCCGACAGGCGCAAAGTTAAGGGGGGGTTAGATAGGGCAGGGGGGGGTGGGTTAGGTAGGGGAAGGGAGGGGAAGGTGCGGGGAGGGCGAAGGAAAGTTCCCTCCGAGGCCGCTCCGAAATCGGAGCGGCCTTGGAGGGAATGCAGGCAGGCTGCGCTGCTCGGCGCGCGCAGGCTGCCGATTTTGCGCAGCCTTGTGCGTGCCGACCCCAGATTTTATAAGATATGCGCGGCTACACGTGTATCTTATAAAATCAGGCGTACTTTTGTTCGCGCCTGCTGCGCGAACAAAAGTACGCGCTCGCGCAACTTTTTAAAATCTGCCCCTAAATAATTAAACAAAAGGAAAAAAAAAAAAATCATCAACCTTTGTATCTAACAGAGTTTCTCTACTCATCCAAAATCAGTGAAATTCCTTCTCATAAATTATTTTATAAAAGTGGAATTCCCATACATTGAGATCAAGAACATGTTTTCCATGAATGTTTCTCCATAATCTATGTCACTTTAGTTTTGCAGAGACTCTGTCTCAGTAGGGGGCGGGGGTGTTAGCATAGGGTCTACGGTGACATAGCCCCAGGGGGACCCTGTCCCGAGTTATATTTATTTATTTATTTATTTATTTATTTATTTATTTTTTAATTTACTATTTTTATATACCGACATTCGATCTCAATTGAGATATCACACCAGTTTACATTCAGGTACTGTATTTCTCTACCCCCAGAGGGCTTACAATCTAAGTTTTTGTACCTGAGGCAATGGAGGGTAAAGTTATTGAAAAGTGGGAGGTGGGGGAGGCCCTGAGATTGAAGAATACTTTACCTTATGACTTGGCACAGATGTCTTCATTCATGGGCTACTGTACCTCCTTCCCCAGGTGCTTCAAGAATTGAGAACTGATGTTAAACATCATGGACAGGGCTAATGTGGCAGTGAGGGCCTCCCAAAGCTCAATTGCAACCTCCCTCAAAAGATAGACTTGCCCAGGGTCAGTGGTGGTAACAGACTTAAACCAATTTATAGCAAATTGATTTGCAATTCTTGTCTTACATATTGGTCTGGTTTATGGCAATTCCTGCACTGCCTTGACTGTATCATACACAAACAGGAAAATTGTAGCCTTCCTGTGTAAGTGAATCACAGGAGTTCCATACTGGAAGCTGAAACAAACTCATGTCATTAGCCTCAGATGAGTTGAGATATAATCTCATTTTGTTTAAATGAATGTACATCTGTAACCTATAATAACAGCTAGAAACCAAAATAACTTTTTCTCATAATACTTATGGATCTGACTGATTTATATTCTTCAGTGTGATCAAGAGCGATGCGATCCACACACTTAAAAATTATTCACATAAGATAAGAACAAAAGTCATAACAGAAAACAGCAATGAGTGTATACATGTGTTGCGGCCCCGGTTGCTCAGTTAGCGACCGGACCCTTACCTCTCGCGTCGGGTCGCGGCTGCGGCCGTGGCCGAGTCCTGGGGCCTTGCTCAGGGGATCCGTGCTGGCAGGCACGGCTGTCCGGGCCTACCAGACCCTCGGCGCGGCGGCGTCTCCACGAGGGAGACGCCGCCGCGCCGACCTCCGAAACCTGGCCCCTCCCCTCTGGGGCTCGCGCGCGGGGAAGCCCAATTTAAAGGGCTTTTCCCGCCAGACCGCGGGCCGCCCCCGAAATGACGTCAGACGCCGGCTTGTACTTAAGCCGGCGCCTGCTCTCTGCTCTTTGCCTTGCAACAGGGTTCCCTTGCTGCAGTGCCTGGAGCGCAGTTCCTGCTTGGATCTTCTGTTCCTGCTTGGATCTTCTGTTCCTGCTTGGATCTTCTGTTCCTGCCTGGATCTCCGGTTCACCTTCCTGGTTCGTGACTTCTGCTGGTCTTCGCTCTCGTGCCCGTCTCCTGTCCTGACCTTGGACAGTCTCTTCTCACCGACTCCAGATCTCCTAAGTCCCAGCGGCCTGGGACCTCACGAGCTCCTCTCGGGGGGTCCGCAGGCTTCCAGGGTGAAGCCTTCGTTCCTGTGTGGCCAGTCTCCGCCTCCCGGCCTTTCGTCCCACTCCACCGGGCCGGCCCAAGGGTCCACCACCTGCTGTGACCGCAACAACATATATATTTATATATATATCATCTTTCTCTGTTTATCTGTTCAAATATTTTGTTTTAGTTTTGATAGCATAACATTGTTTTTCTAAATTGTAAATAGGTTTATGAATCAACCAATATATCCATCAAGGAATATTAATTGACTCATTTCAATAAAAATTAACCCATTACTATCCCAGCTATTGAGGTGCTTCTTCAGCAGATAGTATTGTGTTTAAAATGTTATCCAAAGGCAAACCTTGCTGCTTTCATGCAGGAAAACATGTATTTAAAAAGAGTATACAGATTTTCTTCCCATGTTTCTTCTAAATAATTGAATAGAAAAAATGTCTTTATGTCCATGTCTTTTACATCAGTGAAAATCAGTTTTCATTTTAATAACTGACTGAATATTTTAGCTTACCCTTATTTTTGTAAGAAATGCTTCAAAACTGCCTAGATAATAAAATAATCCGGCATTGTTGCATTTATGATGCACCTCTTACAAATGATAGGAACATTTTATAAACTACCAGTCATGAGAATGGCAATTTTTAATTAGTGTGTACACAGATATTTTTATTGTTTCTTTTTTATTGTTGTTTCCTTTGTTGTTTTGTTGATTGTTTTCATTAATTTAAAATGAAGAAAATAAAAAAAAAAATGAAAAAATGAAGAAAAGAACTAAAGTAAAACAAAATAAAATGTTGGGCCCCATCAGAGCAAGAATTTACTCTAGCAGGCCTCTCCCCCAATCCTTCCCCCACCCTGAACCCTCTTACTATAATTATTTTTTTCTTCCTGGGGTAGGAGAGATCCTTTGCTGTTAATACACTTAAATATTGCACCATCAGACCAGTGATGGCAGCTTTATTAATGTCTTCTGTACAAATGGTGCCAGCCTAGATCTGGGCCTAGCTGCCATCATGTTGCATGACATAAATTAGCAAGGTCCTGCCGGCACAAGCATACATCTGGCGAGCCAGGCATGGCCAGGCACTGCTCCATCCCTGTGAAGAAAAGGGAAAATATGGTAAGAGGGTTGGGGGTTGGGGAGGGACCAGAGATAAGGCCCTGGAGGGATTTTTGTTGCCCATGGCATTTTAAAATAAGAACATAAGAAAAAGAATGAAATTCATTCATTCTTATCTGTTTAATGAATTGAAAAAAAAAGGGGAAGTTATTTTTTGTTTCCTGTTTTGTTTCAAATTAACACACATCCCTAATTTTGAGGGAGAATAGCTTTCAAACAAATACACGCAGTGGCATATATGGCCACACGTAGATCTACGATAGTATTTAATAACCCATGCATATCATATAGGCACGTAATATAAAATACATGTATCTTTACCTTGGGACATTCACACACATGTGTGCTTATACACAAATGCATGCAATATATCAAAAGCAAGTATTTCAATACACTGAACATGCATATCTCCCCATTTTAAAATGATATGCTTGTATATTTTATGCACGAAAATAAAGTAGGACTTATATAAAACCTGATTTACATGTGTAAGAGAGCATAGTTTAAAACATGCATGTGGAATTGAAATTGCCAGGTTTACCTATTACTTTACCAGTTCTTCCAGACCTTCTCCAGGTAATCAGTACCTTCTGGTTCTTCAGTTTGAACACCCCCAGTATACCCATATCTCTCACCCAGCCAATAATTCACAGTAAACAAGATTAATATCAATTACGCTAGATAGTTAGCAGGTGTAAAATTAAGCAAGTAAGTTGCCAAATGAGCATTCATAAGTGGCTTTTAAAATATCAATTTACATGTGTAACTATTGGCTCAGCCCCAGAATGCCTCTAGACCACTCTTATTTATGCATGCATATGTGTACATGAAACATAAAGTACACACTTACTTTTATAAAATTCCATTTGCATGAGTACAGGCAACATATGCAAATATATGCAAATTTGTACATGCATAACTATTTGAAAATTACCTCCAAAGCAATTTACTTGGGAGAATAGTAAGGATGGGAAGAAGTAAAAATTGTATTTCTTTTTTTTTGGGGGGAGGGTCCCCATGAATTTTATTTAATTTAATATTTATTTTGTTTAAAAAACAAAATAAACATAGAAATACACCCCCAAAAATGAAACAAAAATATAGGGCCTCCCAAGGTCTCCTTTTCTCCACTGCCCATCCCTTACACACAAAAAAAATGCTGGGGACAAGGTCTTCTCAGGCCCCTACTTACCCGGTCTGAGGTGGATCTGACAACGAGGTCTAGGCCCAGGCTGAACCCTCAGACTTGTATAGGCCTTGGCCAAGGTAGGTCACTGCGACCTCAGCCTAGATCAAATGCAAGGCCCAGGCTTAAAGGCCTGGTTCTAACACCAGGGCCTGGGCCAGAGCCCAGGCCCAATGTCAGAGCCATGCCCAGAGACTGGATCCCGATGCCTGGGCCTGGACCTATGCCAGGATCCGGACCCAGACCTGATGCTTGGGCCCAGACCAGAGGCTGGGTCTGACACCTGGGCATCTATCTAAGACAGGGTTGATGGCCAGGTTCAATGTTGGGGTCCAGTCTGGAGGCCGGGGAGACTGGATCCAGACACCTGGTTCTCGACCCCCTTCCTAGGCCTGATGCAAAGGCATAGGCCCGAGGCCAGGTACCGATGCCTAGGGCAGGGCTCAGACCCAGGCCCAATGCTGCATCCCAGATCAGAGGCTGGCTCCAATAACTGGACCTCTACCTAGCCAGGGTCTGGATCCTGGCCAGATGCAAGGGCTCAGTCCAGAGGCAGGAGAGGCTGGATCATGTTGCATCCATGCATCCTGATGCTGGGGCCATACCCAGAGACTGTGTATTGATGCCTAGGCCTCAGGCTAGGCTTAGGCTTGGCACCAGGACCCAGTCTGGAGACCAGACTATGAGGCCGATGCCTCAGCCCGACACCAGAGCCTGGTCTAGAGACCAGGTCCTGATGTTTGGGTCTGAGCCTAGGCCGGGGCTGCTGCCTGGTCCAGAGGCTGGGTGTCAATGCTGGGTCCTTGGCGTGGCCTGGAGGCCAGGTCCTGACACCTGGGCCTTGGACAGCATTGAAATGATGCCATACAATGGGGACGTGCCAGAGTTAATTAACTCTGATGCCTCCTTCTTCAGCAGAGGTCGCCATTTTGGGGTACAGTACTTTTGCCATATGGCAGTTTTGCCATACACCAAACACACGGCTTCCACTGAAGAGGGAGATGCAGGAGTTAATCCTTAACAATTCCAGCATGTCTACCCTGTTAAGGATTTTTGCATTATCTGCAAAAAAAAAAAAAAGTTCGGAACAAAACAGATTTTTCTCTCAAGTTCCTTAGTAATGTATCTAATAAAGCTTTTGAAAGAATCAATCCCAGTATTAAGCCCTGGGGCACACCAGTGGCCATTTTATCTTCATCAGCGTTGGATCTATTTACCTCCCCTACATCATGCCATTCAACCAGATTCTCACTCAGTTTATAGTTTTCTGGCCTACTCTAACACCATCCAGCTTGCTTACCAGTCTAGCATGTATCTTTTCTCTTTGCCTTCTGTTAAGGGTAGTAATTGCTGCTCTGAGTAGGTTGTCTCATGCCTTTTGTTAAGGGTAGTAACTTCTATTCCTTGTAGGTAACCCCCATGCCTAATGTTAATGCAAAAACCATGTTAGTGCTTTTAATGTACATTAATGCTATTTTAAAATTCATTAGGGCCTGAGATAGCACTAACATGCTTTTTAGTAAGTAGGCCCCTGAGCTAGATTTAAATATTACCTTTGTTAGATATGAAGTATTGTTTTGTTGGAGCCCAAACTGTGCTATGGCTGCAACTCAAAGAAATGCAATTCAAAATACCACACACTTTCTGCATCTGTAATGTGACAAGTTTCAAAATTAGATTCTCTGATTCATGTTTGTCAAATGTATAAAAGAAACTGGCTTTTTAGTACATAGTGTAGTATTGTGCTGTGCAATGGGTTACAAAGTTACTGGGGGAGAATTGTAGGTATAACTGGAAAAGTTTTCAGTTCTTGTTTAATGGTGTCTATTTGTAGAGAGAAGTGGTCTAATGGTGCACCTCTCAAGAGGATTTAGAGAATTTGCACAAATGTATTTGTTGGTAGGTAGAAAATGCACATTAATGGGATGGATTATAGAGACTGCTCTGGATTTGTCTTTATGGATACAACATGGTAATTTGGATGCAAATGGAAAGGATGGATGTTTTATTAAATCAAAAAATTGTGAAGCATTATGCATTTGCTTGGAAGTTATTTTATAATACCAAAGGAGCTGAAAAGTTCTTGGACAAAGATTAATTACTCAGTAGTATGGCACTCTACAGAGCATAAGCACCAAAGAACATACTAAATTAATACAACTGGTTCTCTGAATGAATGTAATAATGAAAGGAATATATTTTCTATGAGTGAGTAGAATAATGAAAGTCATAATATATACTTGTGTGACAGCTGTTATCTATGTGGGTTTATAAACTTTACTCTTTTACAATTCACTATGGTGAACATTATAACAATGGATTTCTATTAGTCAAATAAAATGCATTACATGATTTTGACCATGAGAACACTGTGGAGTTTTGAATGTGATGAACTTCGATTTTTAAAACTTTTTCTACACTGGAGACTTTGAGAAAATGGAATTTATTAGCTAGGAGATAAAGATTTATGGGTATATCTTTCTATGTGATCTAAAATGTACTGTACTGTACGCTTGATAATTTAGATATTTTTGTCTGAGCAATAAATATTTGTGATAAATGAATGGTTGTTGATATGCAGTTAGTTTATGAATTGGTAATTTTTAAATTTTTCATAAATTCATAGTCTAATATAGTCTATTATGTGTTTCATATACTTTATCCTTGTTCATAAATAACACTGACTACATAAGTATAGTTATTCATATTATTGCTGTTTTTCTGCAATATATATAGATATATAGATATATACATATCTTGATATATTTGTATTTATATTATGACAACCTCAAAGAAATGTCTAAGATATATTCATATAATCATTATGTACATGGACAAATGTTGTACAGACAGCAGTTTAAACATGGACAAATTAAAGATTGTTATAATTCAATAAAAAATAACTGAATATGGCATGCATTAAATGCAAATGAGCTCATTCATATGTGTGGTTATGCTAATGAGATCTTTAGCATATTAATACAACTTGAATAATCCATGCTAATATTGATGAGTGAAAGTTAACTACTCAGCTTCACTTGTGGCAGCCAATGACAAAAAAACAGCTAGACTTCAGCTTTCCCTGACAGAGTTAAAGCAACCTTGCGAAGCCCCCTCTCTCCCCCATCTATAGCATAATACCCCTATCTTTTACCCCCATCTACAAACTAAACTTCCCATCTGTAGATGGTATCAACAACAGTATTTTGGCTTTCTGGAACATGGGATGATGGTTCAAGGACTGCTGAGCAGAGATGAGGTCTAACTGTCAAAGAAGGATTAATTTACGGCATCTTTCAGAGAATACTGGCAAACCTACGGAGGAAGACTTTAAACGAGGATCATCAAGGATAGGTAAACAAAGCCCAAGTGTAAATAAAAGTACGCAGGTAAGTAAATCTTTAAACTGTTACTAGACAAATTGAATAAAGGGCAACATCTTAACAGCTATATACAGTCACTAATGCTCACAGTATTGGAAATAAAAGTCCTGGATCTAAAGGCACTCATGAAAGAGGCTAACTTGGATGTGGTATCTGTCAGGAAAACTGTGACTGGATATACTTATACTACGTGAAAATTTATTTGGGAAGGACAGTAGAGGAAGAAAGAAAGGGAGTGTCTCTATATATATAAAAAAATCATATCAAAACAGAATTGCAGGGTTTATGAGGTACTGAGAAGGCATTGTGGGTTAATCTGGAAAGAGGGAGTGGAACTTCTATTTATATCCGTGCAATATTCAGATCTATATTGTAGGCAGAAGAAATAGAGATTTAATGAGGATATTCACAAAATTGCTAGGAAAGGGGAGGTTCTTTTATTAGGTGATTTTTATATGCTGGATGATAGAACTTAAGAAGATAAGATTTGTCATACTGTGTCAGATCATCAAGCCCAGTATCCTTTTTAAGAACATAAGAACATGCCATACTGGGTCAGACTAAGGGTCCATCAAGCCCAGCATCCTGTTTCCAACAGTGGCCAATCCAGGCAAGTATCCAAACCTGGCAAGTACCCAAAAACTAAGTCTATTCCATGTTACCATTGCTAGTAATAGCGGGTGGTTATTATCTAAGTCAACTTAATTAATAGCAGGTAATGGACTTCTCCTCTAAGAACTTATCCAATCCTTTTTTAAACACAGCTATACTAACTGCACTAACCACATCTTCTGGCAACAAATTCCAGAGTTTAATTGTGCGTTGAGTGAAAAAGAACTTTCTCCAATTAGTTTTAAATGTGCCACATGCTAACTTCATGGAGTGCCCCCTAGTCTTTCTATTATCTGAAAGAGTAAAAAACCGATTCACATCTACCCGTTCTAGACCTCTCTTGATTTTAAACACCTCTATCATATCCCCCCCTCAGCCATCTCTTCTCCAAGCTGAAAAGTCCTAACCTCTTTAGTCTTTCCTCATAGGAGAGCTGTTCCATTCCCTTTATCATTTTGATCGCCCTTCTCTGTACCTTCTCCATCGCAATTATATCTTTTTTGAGATGTGGTGACCAGAATTGTACATAGTATTCAAGATGCGGTCTCACCATGGAGCGATACAGAGACATTATGAAATTTTCCGTTTTATTCACCACTGCCTTTCTAATAATTCCCAACATTCTGTTTGCTTTTTTGACTGCCACAGCACACTGAACCGACAATTTCAATGTGTTATCCACTATGACACCTAGATCTCTTTCTTGGGTAGTAGCACCTAATATGGAACCTAACATTGTGTGTAACTATAGCAATGGTTATTTTTCCCTATAAGCATCACCTTGCACTTGTCCACATTAAATTTCATCTGCCATTTTGATGCCCAATTTTCCAGCCTCACAAGGTCTTCCTGCAATTTCTCACAATTTGCTTGCGATTTAACTACTCTGAACAGTTTTGTATCATCTGCAAATTTAATTACCTCATTCCTCGTATTTCTTTCCAGATCATTTTTTTTTTAATTCTTTATTTATTACTTTTTCAAAATGTTTACAATAAACAAAACATTTAAGAAATCTCATAATGACTGAGTCCTTAATAAGAAACAGGAAAAATATTGTTTTCAACCTAACATTTAGCATAGAATTCAGTCATTATTATACTTAAGGAAATTCAAGTGAGTCTCAAGATATTTGAACGGATATAGAAAAAACATTAGTCAAGGAAAAATGCATTGTCAATACTCTACTAATCATATAAGCCGATCATTTTCCTGCTAGGAGATCCCTAAGACCTACTGGCTCTGTGAATGTGTAGGTATTCCCCTCTAACTTAACAGTACACTTGCATGGATATTTTAAATTAAAATATCCACCTTTATCTATTACTTCTTTCCTATAAGATATAAATTTCTTTCTGCGTAATTGAGTCGTCTTATCTAGATCTGGAAAGATCCATACTCTTTCCCCATAGAAAGTACTTGATCGATTTCGAAAAAAGGATTTCAAAATGTTTTCCTTATCAGTTGCAAAACAAACTGGATTAATAATGTTCCTCGTTCTTTAACAACCAAGTCTTGTTGAGACTTTTGCAGTAAATCAGATAAGTTCATAGAACTATTTGAACTACCTCTAATTCTAATTTTTCCTTTTCTTTAGTGCTCTCTACAAGTTGTTCTTCTCTTAACACTTTCTTCATGATCCCCAAATAAAAAGCTTTCACTATAACTGGTAAACATTTCTCTGGTATTTTAATATCTGCACATATATTCCCTAATAATTCCACCGAGTCTATTTTATTTAAAATTGGAAAGTTATTTACCCTTAAATTTAGGGATCTTATAGAGTTTTCAAGAATTTCTAATCTCTTATTTATATTTCCTTCTGCTGTAACCTGATAGCTCTGAACTTTTTCAATCTGAGAAACACGTGTAGTCAGTGTGCTAATTTCTTTATTTTGTTTCTCCAGTTCGAGGGTATTTTGTACTGCCGAATTAGTTGTTTTCAAAACTGCACCAGTTAATTTATTAATTGAGTCATCTAATTTCACTAAATAGTTCCACAAACTTTCTAACGTTATATTTACTGGTTTTTAATTTGAGAATCCGTTTTTATTAACACTTCAATACTATCCTGTTTTTCTACCAATGGTAAAAAAGTCTTTGGGGTGCTTGTTTCTTTTGGGGTCGGCACAGATTTTTCTAACACACTCAGTTGTCCTAATTGCGCAGATATATCTGTCTCCTTAGCAGAATACACAAACTCATTCACCCGCTCACTAGGTCTCTGGGACTCCATCTGCGGATCCCCTGGATTTACTGACGTGAAACCTTCAGCTCCTCCAGGGGGAGGTGGCGTATCTGGCGCCCCTGGACTTAGAGATATTTCTAGGGCCTGGGGAGGAGGCATTCCGTTCTAATGCTTCTCCTCCAGCGGTCTGTCCTACAGGGGTATTTAAGTTAGAGTCTATCCATTCTGTTACAGTTCTCTGTCCGGAATCTGCCATAATCACTCCAGCTGGAGGCCTTAACTTGGCTTTCCATTTGGTGTGTGGCATATTTATATCAAAATACTGAAAGGAAAAATAACTAAACCAGGACTTATACTGAGCAGAATGGAACAATGCATATAACGGATCATTTATAAATATATTGAAAAGTAAGGGTCCCAATACAGACCCCTGAGGCACTCCACTGCCCACACCCTTCCACTGAGAAAATTGTCCATTTTATCCTACTCTCTGTTTCCTGTCTTTTAGCCAGTTTGTATTCCATGAAAGGACATCACCACCTATCCCATGACTTTTTATTTTACCTAGAAGCCTCTCATGAGGCTTCTAGGTAAAAAGCCTCTCATGAGGCTTCTAGGCCATTAACTCTCGCCCTACCTCCGTGGGCCCCCGCTCCGGCCACGGGGAAGCTCCATACTTACCTCCTCCTGCTTCTGCTTCACATCGCGACGATCAGGATTACTCGCCGATAGCCGCCCACCGCTGCAGGAAGCCTCAAGTCAGGCCCTCCTCTACCAATCACCCTCAACCAATCACGGAGAAGCACACAGGGATATAAACCCGGTCATCCTAGGCGCTGCGCGCTGAGCGTCACGCGCCGAAGGAGCACGACAAAGGGGCCCGCCCCTTTGTGCGCCCCTTCGTGCAGCCCCTGAGAGCCACGGAGCGCTCCTTTCTACTTACAACTTCCAACCAACATTGAGAGCTGGTTAAAACCTTCTATTACAATGAGACTCCCGAGCGCCCCAGAATCAGGACCGCTTACACCCTCCAGGTCAGCCCTGGGAACGTTCACATTTATACCTTTAAAACACACTCTTCGCACTCAAATCAGGACAACTCATCCGGAGAAAACAACAGCACATGTGCCTTCATCAAGTACCGAGTACATCACTCATCAATCGTCAGCAATTCAATCTTATCATATCCTAGCAACCATCCCCACAGTCTACTGCAATGCCTCTCAGAAACTACTCTTTCATCCTGCATCCAACAAAATCCTGCATCCACACATCTATCTTACCATCATCCACTCTTTTACCATCCACACAGCAACCACTCATCTAATCGTCTCCTAACAGCCACCCATCTTTCATCCAACAAGCTACCAGACCTCCGTAATCTCAACCACATCTCCAGATTCCAAGAAAGGATTTAACTCAACACACCAGCACCTCAACATGCACCTTTCACCTATACCCACTATCCATTACACCACCAAACTCAAACCCAATAAACCCAGGATTCTAGGCATACGACAACAGAGATTGATTCCAATCATGATCTCCCCCATTTTCTCAACGCTAGGATTAACACTATTCACACTCACCACTATTCAACGCACAATCGATCACAAAAAAACTCCACCTCCTCAATGACCACCTGACGGACAACAACCCCGATATATGCGCCATCACTGAAACATGGCTGAAACCCACTGACACAGTACTATTAAACCAGCTACCCAACCATCTTTATGACATACATTCAATCCCTAGAATCAAAAAAAGGGGTGTAGGGATCCTTCTAGCCACAAAAAAGGGCCTAGGGCTCTCACTCCAATTATCTACCACAATAAACAATACTGAAATCGCCTTCTTCAATTCGGACCATCTACAAATAGCTTTAGTCTACTCACCACCTGGAACTTTAACACAGACCCTTCAACACTAATTGAATTCACAACAAAACATTGCAAACAGGATAAACCAGCTATTTTGATGGGAGACTTTAACTTACATGTAAACAGCGCACCTCTAAACCCATAACTGTGATATCCTTCTCTCAGCACTCAACCACCTAGGCTTCAATCAGATAGTTAAGATCCCACGCACCAAAGCGGGACATACCCTCGACCTGATCTTTCTCAACTATGGCATAACACCAACCAAGAACCCTACTTGCGTCCCAGTCCCATGGTCGGACCATCACGTCATCTCTGCAGAACTTCAAATTAAAGACCAGCCTCGTCCCATATTTCCAGCAACCACTATATGTTACGGGAAACCCTGCCCCATAGACCAATCTTAGTAATATTCTTTCCAAAGAACTCGACCGACTGGATTTAACAGACGCTTCCACAGCTATCATCTCCTGGCTCAACATTACAAATGAGATCGCAGATCTCACATGTCCTTCTATCACCAAATCCTTAAAACCACCCCAAGCAAAAGACAACCGTGGTACACTCCAACTCTCAAAACCCTCAAACAAGAAACTTCGGAAAAAAGAAAACAGTTGGCGCAAGTCTCCTTCCACCACCACAACGCTATAACTATAAATCCCATCTCAAACATACAGATAGCCATCCTAAAGGCCAAAAAAAAGACTTCTTTGCAAAAAAAATCCACAACTTTGCACTGGACTCAAAAGCTCTATTCTCATTTGTATCTTCCTTAACAAAACCCACTCCACCTATCATTCCAGATGAACAAGCAGCCAACAAAGCTGAGGAACTAGCAATCTACTTTGATAAAAAGATCACCAACCTCCTTAAGCCAATCTCCAACCAACAAACAACAGTACCAAAGCTGACAACCTCAGCACATTACAAAGAATACAGCTTATCATCGTTCGAAACTCCTTCATCATTGGAAATCGAACTTATTCTCAAGAAGCTCAAACCATCTTCTCACTCTCTGGATACCATACCCTCCAATCTTCTCCTATCGACTCTAACACCATCTCTAAATCAATAGCAGACATCATCAACTGCTCCTTAACCCAAGGAAAGGTCCCAGATCAACTCAAATAGCCATTCTAAAACCTTTACTAAAAAAACCAAACCTTTCAACGGACGACCCTGCAAATTTCTCCGCCCTATCGCTAACCTTCCCCTGATCTCAAGAGTGATGGAAAGATTTGTCAACAAGCAATTGTCGGAATACCTGGAGGATAACAATATTCTCTCTCCCCTTTCCAGTTCGGCTTCAGGAAATCACAAAACACTGAAGCACTTCTAACATCGTTATCCGACACCATCCTTCTTAATCTCGAAAAAAAACAACCATACCTCCTTGCTCTTCTTGACCTATCCGCCGCATTCGATACAGTCAACCATTCCATCCTACTCGAACGGCTATCCGATATAGGAATTCAAGGAGAAGCGCATAACTGGTTCCAATCGTTCCTGGAGAACAGATTCTACAAAGTAAAAATCAATAATGAAGAATCGCATCCTATCAAATCAACTCGATGAGTACCTCAAGGATCATCTCTCTCCCCTACGCTTTTTAATATTTACCTGCTTCCACTCTGCCACTTACTCTCTAACCTCAAGCTAAAACATTATATTTTCACAGATGACATCCAGATCCTCATGCCCATCACAGAATCACTGCAAAAAAACTTGGGCACATTGGAACAACTGCTTACAAGCTATCAACACCCTGCTATCCAGCTTGAACCTCATACTCAATCCAAACAAAACAGAAATCCTCATCATCTCACCTGACGAAAAAACCATACCCTTACCAAACTCCAAAGCGCTACACAATTCTCAAAACTAACTATTAACCACTCCACCTCCGTCAGAGACCTGGGGGTGCGTCTCGACAACAAATTCAACCTTAAATCCTTCATTACCAACACAACTAAAGAATGCTATTTCAAAACTCCAAGTGCTAAAAAATCTTAAACCTCTTCTTCACTTCAGTGACTTCCGGCTAGTAGTCCAGTCCATAATTCTGTCTAAGCTGGACTTCTGCAACTCTCTACTGCTAGGCCTTCCAGCCTTATCCACAAGACCTTTACAGATGGTGCAGAATGCCGCAGCGAGACTACTCACTAACACAAATAAAAGAGCCCACATAACACCTATTCTTCACAGCCTTCATTGGCTTCCTATAAAAGCTAGAATCACCTACAAGACTTTATCAATGATCCACAAGGATATCATGGGCATTGCCCACCTAAATCTAAACTCACGACTCCGCCCTCACACTTCACAAAGACCCATCAGGCACAACTACAAAGGTTCCTTATATGCTCCCCCGATCAAAACCAAACGAACAAAACGAGCACTCTCCACAGCCGGGCCCACCCTCTGGAACTCATTACCGCCGGATCTTCGCCAAGAGACTTGTCATCCAACTTTTAAGAAAAACCTAAAAACGTGGCTTTTCAGGCAAGCCTACACAGAATCACAAGATCCACTCCGACACCGGTCAAAGAGAAAAATAGTCCAACATCAGATCCTCAGATCAGCCATACTCCCCTCCAGATCTAACCACGTCAGATCTGAACACACCTGTTTAAGACTCCTTCTCTGATTCATCAGTCTCCTTTTACTCATGCACAACTCGGACTCTGCACAGCAACAAGGTCTATGTACCCACATATCACAATTTAGACTACCCCTCTAATTATTCAAGATATATACTCATGCCTTAAACATCCTTTGTATTTATCCACGTCCTGTGACGAGTTTATTATTATTATTATAGTCTATGTAATATTTAATTTGTATTATTTATTTATATTTTTATATGATATGTTATATGTTGCTCATATGTTAAGAAACGCAGTTTAATGTAACGCCTTTATTGCGACAGTTTTGTTCTATGTAAACCGACCTGATTCGATACTTGTATTGAGAATGCCGGTATATAAAAAATCCGAAATAAATAAATAAATGAGGAACTTTGTCAAATGCCTTCTGAAAATCCAAGTACACTACATCTACAGGTTCACTTTATCCACATGTTTATTAACTCCTTCAAAAAAGTGAAGCAAATTTGTGAGGCAAGACTTGCCTTGGGTAAAGCCATGCTGACCTTGTTCCATTAAACCATGTCTTTCTATATGTTCTGCGATTTTGATGTTTAGAATATTTTCCACTATTTTTTCCTGGCATTGAAGTCAGGCTAACTGGTCTGGTAGTTTCCCAGATCGCCCCTGGAGCCCTTTTTAAATATGGAGGTAACATTAGCTATCCTCCAGTCTTCAGGTACAATGGATGATTTTAATGACAGGTTACAAATTATTACTAATAGGTCTGAAATTTCATTTTTAGTTCCTTCAGAACTTTGGGGTGTATACCATCAGGTCCAGGTGATTACTACAAACAGTAGCCAATCCAGGTAACAAGTACCTGGCAGGATCCAAAATAGTATATAGATTCCATGCTGCTTATTGCAGGATAAGCAGTGGAATTTTGCAAGTTCACCTTAATAATGGTTTATGGAATTTTCCTCCAGGAACTTGTCCAAACCCATGTTGATTAGGACATCTCAGTTGCAATGACATCTAGAAGCAGAAAGATCTTAAAGTCTCTTTAGGGAGACTTGTTCTAATGTTCTGTCTACTGGTATCAGAACTAAAAGGAGAGCAAGCAATACTGAACATGATGCTTACTAGGGATGTGAATCGTTTTAGGACGATTAAAATTATCGTCCGATAATTTTAATATCGTCTTAAACCATTATGGAACACAATACAATAGAGATTCTAATGATTTATCGTTATAAATCGTTAGAATCGTGAGCCGGCACACTAAAACCCCCTAAAACCCACCCCCGATCCTTTAAATTAAATCCCCCACCCTCCCGAACCCCCCCCCCAAATGACTTAAATAACCTGCGGGTCCAGTCGGCGGTCCGGAACGGCAGCGGTCCGGAACGGGCTCCTGCTACTGAATCTTGTTGTCTTCAGCCAGCGCCATTTTCCAAAATGGCGCCGAAAAATGGCGGCGGCCATAGACGAACACGATTGGACGGCAGGAGGTCCTTCCGGACCCCCCTGGACTTTTGGCAAGTCTTGTGGGGGTCAGGAGGCCCCCCCAAGCTGGCCAAAAGTTCCTGGAGGTCCAGCGGGGGTCAGGGAGCGATTTCCCGCCGCGAATCGTTCCGTACGGAAAATGGCGCCGGCAGGAGATCGACTGCAGGAGGTCGTTCAGCGAGGGTTCCGGCGCCTTGCTGAACTGACCTCCTGCAGTCGATCTCCTGCCGGCGCCATTTCCGTACGAAAACGATTCGCGGCGGGAATCGCTCCCTGACCCCCGCTGGACCTCCAGGAACTTTTGGCCAGCTTGGGGGGCACCTCCTGACCCCCACAAGGACTTGCCAAAAGTCCAGCGGGGGTCCAGAAGGACCTCCTGCCGTCCAATCGTGTTCGTCTATGGCCGCGCCATTTTTTTGGCGCCATTTTGGAAAATGGCGCCGGCTGAAGACAACAAGATTCAGTAGCAGGAGCCCGTTCTCGGACCGCTGCCGTCCGGACCGCCGCTGGACCCGCAGGTTATTTAAGTCAGTTGGGGGGGGGTTCGGGAGGGTGGGGGATTTAATTTAAAGGGTCGGGGGTGGGTTTTAGGGGGTTTTAATGTGCCGGTTTTGCGATTTTACGTTTTTTTTTCGATTTTTTCACTGATTTTTCACGATTTTTTCACGATATTTTACCCCCCCAAACGGCAACAATACGATTCCCTCCCCCCTCCCAGCCGAATTGATCGTTAAGACGATCGAGGACACGATTCACATCTCTAATGCTTACCATGGGAAAGTGTTTCTGATGTTGTAATAGATGATGTTCTCGATCCTGTGATCACTGTTAGTATGTTTCAGTATTAGAATGTAGACAGTGAAGGTTCATTAAAAAGTGACTTCTGGAAAACTAACATTGTTAATACATGGATGTAATTCAAGAAATTATTAGCTGCTTGGAGAAATCTAGGGGAAGTGAAAAAACAGTTGGCAAAACTAAAAGGAAAATACTGTAAAGGCAACTAAATTTTATGTTATGAAAGTAATAAAGGTCAGAGGAAAAAAAAATCCACAATTGTTTTCTAAATAAGTAGCTGAAAAGGTTAAAATACAAAAGAAAGGTTAGAGTTCATAACGAGAAGAGATTGCACAAAGAAGAAGATAGGCAACAATATCTGGAAAAATTATGAGAAGCTGGGAAAGTAGTCAGGAAAGCGAAGATGGAAATGGAAGAAAAATAGTAATATAATAGAATGAGGAAACAAAACAATTTTAAATGTTAATGATAGGAGGATGTGAAAAAGTTGCAATGTGAGACTCAGAGAAGAAGGGGAGGAATAAGTAAGGCTGTTGAGAAAAAACAAACTTGCTTATCAGATATTTTTGCTTGGTGTTCACTGAGAAAGGGCAGGAGTACCTCCAAAGAAAATGGACAGAATTAGGCATGGAAGTGATATAAACCTGAAATAATATGTGTTAGATATAGAAGAGAAAGCAAGATAAATTCTTAGTATGTGTTAGATTTAAAAGAGTAAGGGGGTCATTTATCAAAATGCGCTAAGGCATTTTCACATGCATTAAGGGCTTATCGCATGCGAAAAGCCCCATTAACTCATGCAGTAGGCCCTTACCGCATGCGAAAACATCTTTAACACACGCGATAGCACCATCCATATCTCTCTCTCTCTCTCTCTCTCTCTCTCTCTCTCTCTCTCTCTCGCATTTTGATAAATCCAGGCCTAAGATAGGTGAATTAATTAGGGGATGCACAAATATGTTGGGCTGATGAGCACCAAGTGCCTTTTAAAACACATCTGGATACATGCATAAATGTCGCAGAGCACTCATCTCAGAACTTCTCAAAAAGGGCAGGTCATGGGTGTGATCTGGGCAGGGCATGGTTGGTACATGGACATTTTAATACTTGAACTAAAAATTTGATACTTATGTGATCCAATGCACTTCGAGTTCCCCTGCCATGTAACTGCTATGGATGGTTTGTATTTAAATAAAAGATTGATGAGCCATATCTGAAGGGTATAAAGGTCTGGGGTAATTCAGGGGTATACAGGTGATCAAATCAGGGGTGGCTGGAAGACCTATCTGGCAAATGTGTCAGTGTATGCGCCTTTTAAAATTTCCCCACTGAAGTGGTAGAAGCGGCTTTTGTGAGCACAGGCGCATCCACTTAAAATTAGGCACACTTGTGTGCATGGCCAGGCTATTTTATAACATGTACATTAGGGGTGTGCATTCGGATTGACCGCATTAGTAAAACGCAACTCATATTTTTTTTTAACTTAAAAAATTGATTCGACATAAACGATCGGATTTCCCACATATCGAACATAGATATGTTCGATATGTGGGAAATCGCGATTGTTGAGCCAAAATAAAAATATAAACCCCCTCACCCTCCTTAATCCCCCCCCCCGACTTACCACAACTCCCTGGTGATGGAGCGAGGAGTGAGGACGCCATTTCTGCAATCCTTGGCGAGAAGCATGTGACGTCGGCGGCACGTCGAGTGACGCCGGCGTCACGTGATTCCCGGCTCGTTCGCGCCGGACGGCTCGTTCGGCCCAAAAAAGAACTTTTGGCCAGCTTGGGGGGGTCAGGAGGCCCCCCCAAGCTGGCCAAAAGTTCTTTTTGGGCCGAACGAGCCGTCCGGCGCGAACGAGCCGGGAATCACGTGACGCCGCGTCACTCGACGTGCCGCCGACGTCACATGCTTCTCGCCAAGGATTGCAGAAATGACGTCCTCACTCCTCGCTCGATCACCAGGGAGTTGTGGTAAGTCTGGGGGGGGGGATTAAGGAGGGTGAGGGGGTTTAAATTTTTTTTTTTGCACATATGTACATATACCCAACTCATTGGATTTTTTTTATGTCCATATTGGCCGCAAGTGGGACCCCCTTTCGGACATAAGAAATATGAACATAAAATTTTGCTCTGCACATCCCTGATGTACATATATTTACAAATGTTATAAAATAGCTGTGTCCCTGGGCATGGGCCAACAAACGTGCACAGATGTGCTTTGAAAGTTACCGTCCCTGTGTGTGTTAGATTAAATAGAGAAAGCTAGGTAAATTCGTAGGGGTAGATATTCAAAGATAAACATTTAACTGAGTTAGCCAGATAAGATATATCTGGCTAACTCACTCGGGATATTTAGCAGCATAGCTATGATGATGAATATCCCCATATAAATTGCTAGTTAGCTGCTATTGAGCAGATCTGACTTATTTAATTAACTTAATCAGAGAAGTCCAACTATCAGTACTTATTCGGCTAAACTATCTGGATAAGTAATTTCTTCCTGAAATGCCCATTTCCCACCCATCACTTAGCTAATAAGAATTTATCCAGATAAGTAGCAGCTGTCAATCATGGCCAGATAGTCAGCCATTGCTACTTATCTGGCTAAGTGGCACTGAATATCAACCTCTTACTGTCTCTATTCTCTCCCACCCACCCCAAACACATTATTTGATTTATAGACTGTTATCCCAATTAAGAGGGCAAAAGGAAAACTTTTTATATACAGAATAAATCAGAAAATGAGATAACCAAGGGAGTAACCCAGTCCTTATCAATAGATTAACTGTTTTCCCGTTGGAGGTCATTACCAAACTAACATTGTACTGTACTGATACTAATGCTTTTAAATATATTTATAAGTGATCTACAAATGTGATCAGATTTGGAAATGACAGAAAATTATTCCTAATCGTTAAATGAAATGCAGATTGTGAGAAATTGCAGAAATTTGGAGATGGGGCAACCAAATGACAGATGAAATGTAATGTGGACAAATGTGACGTGTTGCACATAGGGAAAAGTAGCCCAATCTGTATTAACACAATATTTGGTTTTATACTAGGAGTCACCATTCAGGAAAAAGATCTAGGTGCCATTGTGGACAATACATTGAAATCCTCAGCTTAAGGAATGGTGGCAGTCAAAATTGCAGATAGTATATTAGGAATAATTAGAAAAGGAATGGAGAATAAAATGAGAAATATCATAATATCTCTACTTGACTCCATGATGTGACCACATATAGATTAAATTGTATTCCATTGGATTCCAGAAACTGCATCATCCACTATTTCAACAGTGATCCTATTAATTTACTCAGCACAGAGATCAGACTAACTGGCTGTACTTCCCTGTTTCCTCCTTGCTTCCACTTTTGTGAAGAGGAACCACATTTGCATTTCTCAAGTCCTCCAGAAATATTAACTTTGAAGGAGGATAATAAATGTCAGCCAGTGGAGCAGCCATAACTTTTTAAAGTTATCTTAATATTCTGAGATGTTTACCATCTAACTCCTTCACTTTATCTAATTTTAGTTTAGTTATCTCCTCTTGAACACAGTCTTGTCACCACATTTCAATAAGATATAGCAGTACTAGAAAAGATTCAGAGAAGGGTTTAAAAAATGATAAAGGGAATTGAATGGTTCCCCTATGAGCAAAGGCTAAAGAGGTGAATATTGCTCATCTTGAAGAAGAGATGGCTAAGGAGAAATATGATAGAAGTCTATATAATCATGAGTGTAGTCAAATGGGTAAATGTGATTCTGCTTTTTACTCTTTCAAAAAATAAAAAGACTAGGGGACATTCCATGAAGTTACTTTTACACTCAATGCACAATTAAAGACTGAAATTCATTGCCAGAAAATGTGGTAAAGGCAGTTAACATAGCTGGGTTTAAAAATGTTTGGGAGAGCCAAGATGGCCGCATGCTATTGAGAGGTGCTCCAACATCCTCCTCACATTCCACATTTATTTTGCGATTAAAATTAATAATTTACCTCTTTTGATGGGAAAGAGGAAAGGAAGACCCATAGTGTTCCCCGAAGCTGCGGAGGGAACATTTCAACAGGGTCCGATGGACCAACATGTGGTGAGGAACCAGGAATCCCTGCAGGGCTCCTTGAATGCTTCCTTGGGTCCCCAGCAGAGAGGTGAGCCGCTGCTGATGACCCTGGAATTAGATTCATCTTTGTCTCCGGAGCAGAGTCGAGTGCCTCCACAACCTCCTCCCCCCCTCGGAAGGTACTGACGTGTTCAGCACTTTCCCTGTGCACTCGAATAGCAGTCAACTATGTAAGCTTCGGGTGGAGTTAGTATGGAGGATTCAATGACAGGAGCTGTGAGTTGGCCGAGAAAGGAGGCTGAAGCCATGCAGAATGTTCCCATAACCAACACAGGGATGGTTATTCTTCCAAAAGACAAATCAGAGGTGATTTCTGTTACTTTTATTAAGCCTCCAAATATTACTCTGGACAATATTTGGGAAGTTATTGCTACTTTGACAAATAAAGTTTCACTGGCTCTCTCTCAACATCAGGACTTCTCAAATTCTTTGAATAATATTCAGTTGCAAATGGTGGAAATACAATCTCAAGTGGACTCAAAACAGGCTAAAGAAATATTAATGCAAAAATTAGATACTATATCAGTGGGTCATCTTCACATACAAAATAAAATGGAAAATTTGGAAAACGTCGTTAGATGTTGTAATTTGAGAGTTTTAAACTTTCCAAAGAAAAGATGTGTTACAACGGTAGCAATGCTACGAAGATATTTAATTGAAATACTGGCAATTAAGGAGAACCTACTTCCTCCTATTTCAAAAGCCTATTATTTGCCAGGACTTAAAGCTCCAAATTTGAACATTACACCAACAGAAGCAGCTCCCACTGATGTATCCCACCTTTCTTCCTTTTTGGAAACTTCTACTGAAGAGATTGTTTCTTCTTCCACATTAATAGTAACTTTAGCTTTGGATTCAGACCGAGATTTTGTTTTAAAATTGTTTTTTCGCAAAAGGGATGAATTATTTTTGGGGTTTAAAATACATATGTACCTAGATGTGTCTAAGATAACACAAACTAAGAGAAAACGTTTCCTACTTATGCATCCTGCTGTTTTGAGTTTGGGAGCGTCTTTTTGGTTATATTTCCCCTGTAAATGTGTCAGCAAGTACAGTGGGGTCAAATATGTTTTCTTTGACCCCGCTCAATTTCATACATGATAATGTTAAGCATGCCTTGTCTGTACTTACATCCAGTCCTTCATAATCGACCATTGGAATATATAGGGTTCAGATCTCTTTATGGTACAACCTTTTTCCTAGAATATTATAATGTATAATTTTCTTCGCTTAATTACATAAGCTCTCTCCACAATTGTGGTCTGACATGGAATATGTTGAGAATGAATGCTTCCATAAAATGTATTTCTTTTATTTTTTTTTTTGTATTCTCATATTCTGTTTCTTATCGAGTTGTATTAACTTGTTATAATCATTGAACAATTATAAATAAAGATTTAAAAATGTTTAGACAAGTTCCTGAAGGAAAAGTCCATAAACCATTATAAACCAGATTGACTTAAGGATCCTGCCAGGTAATCATGACATGCATAGACCACTTTTACAAATAGGATACTGGGTTTGATGGAGCCTATGTCTGAAAAAGCATGGCAGTTGTTATGTTCTTATAAAGACTGTTGAAGAGGAGATAACTAAACTAAAATTAGATAAAGTGAAGGAGTTAGATGGTAAACATCTCAGAATATTAAGAGAACTTTAAAAAGTTGTGGCTGCTCCACTGGCTGACATTTATTATCCTCCTTCAAAGTTAGTATTTCTGGAGGACTTGAGAAATGCAAATGTGGTTCCTCTTCACAAAAGTGGAAGCATGGAGGAAACGGAAGTACAGCCAGTTAGTCTGATCTCTGTGCTGAGTAAATTAATAGGATCACTTTTGAAATAGTGGATGATGCAGTTTCTGGAATCCAATGGAATACATTTTCAAGCATTGTTTTACCAGAGGAGGACTTCTCAGACACATCTGATCAATATCTTTAATTCAGTGACAAGCAAATTGGATCAGGGGACAGTGCAAAATATAGTATACTTGGATTTCAGTAGAGCTTTTGACACAGTTCTACAAAGGCAACTTATAAATAAACTGAACGCTAAAGTGACTAATAAAAAATCAACTTGTCCTCGTAAGCAAACTTTGCACTACTTCAGTCAAATTGCTGCCTCACTCAGCTGCACTGCAAGTTGAGTTATATTTATAGTGACTAATGCTTGTTTCTTATATTCCTGATGCAAATCATTACAAAAATCTGCAGCAATGTTGAGAGACGCCAACATAAGCAGTAAACTGTTGACTTCTCGTCACTTAACAAGATCAATAGACTTTTTTTCACATCTTCAATTATTATGAAACACTTAATTGAAATAGTACATAAGTTTGCTTACAAAGATAAGTTGATTTTTTTAACTGCTTAACAAAATTAAAACATGACTTTCTTTTTTTTTTTTTTTTTAATTTTTTATTTATGCCATATTTCAATAACAAAAAGAAAAGTTTAAAGATACATTGATCATATAGTCATAACTTATTCATTGATATCAGGAAATAAATACTTAGTATCTGCCTATTTTTAAGCTGTAATCCACTAGGGTTTTTTTTTTTTTTAAGGAAAATCAAGCGGAATTTAGGAAATTTTACAATTGAAAAAAAAATAAGGTAGCATCTAAACTTCCCTTTTATGCCTCTGAACCCATAGCCAAAGAACTTTGGGCACGTGAATCCAAATATACTCTTAATTGGGTAATATCATAAAAAATATATTTCTGATTTTGACACATTACTTCGCATTTACATGGGAATCTAACAAGCATTTTCCCCCCCATGCGTTCCACTTCCTGTTTCAATTCAAGGAATTTCTTCCTTCTTATCTGTGTTTGACGTGATAGGTCTGGATACATCCATATGGGGGCCCCGTGAAATTTCTCCAACCTATTTTTCATACACATGCGAAGTACTGCATCTCTATCAGCCGGAAATACAAAAGATATATGCAATGTAGTTCTAGTTGTTATTACTGTATCTAAAGATGACTCAATCAATTCTGAAATATTCAATTGTTGTTCTATGGTCTTATCCTCGGGTTTTACACCCTGTTGCTTTCTTTCCATATAATATATTTTAGAAATGGGGGGGATAGCATTTTCTGGCATTTTTAATACAGCGCTAAGATATTCTTTAAACATGTCTCTCAATGTAATCAGGTCACGTTTTGGAAAATTAAGAACTCTTAGGTTCAAGTAGCGCAACGAATTTTCGATTGTCTCCAGTCTCTTATCATACACAATTTCTATTTTAGAAATTTTTTGAGAACAGCCTTGTAATTCATTTATCCTCCTCTCCATATCTTGTTGTTTTTCATCAATTTTTGATGTCACATTTTCAATTTTCATAAAACGTTGATTAGTTAATTCAGTTGACTTGGTCAGATTTACTATTGCTGCTTCCAACGATTTTAAAGCTGACCATATAGAACTCATTGTTACTTCTTCTATTTCTCCTATTAACAGTTGATCACCCACAGAGATACTGGGTCCATTTTTGCCCTTTTTGGCCATGTCTCCTTCTCCTTCTATATCAAGAAAAGAATCAGGTAAATCGTTACTCGAGGAAAACTTCTGTGGAGGAGGAGGAGTTTTAGGGGCGCCTGGTGTTAAAGATATTTCAGCCAAGGGGCCTTCCATCCGCTCCATGGAAGTTTCCCCAGCGGCCATATCCACCGGCTCTTTCATAGATGCTGGTGAGTAGAAAGAAGATATTTGTGTTTGGATAGGCTTTGGATTGGGAGATGAAGTTGTTACCTCCCTAATCCTAGCCTTCCTCTTGGTATGGGGCATCGATTACTGTGGTAATTATGTATCACAGTTTCTCAACTTTCCACACTTCACCTTCCTTATTTATTCCCCTAGTGGAATTGGAGGGTTGGAGCAAGGGATAGATAAAGTATTTAGAAATTTTTTAACTCACAATTTCAGTCCAGCTGTTTATTATCCTTCCAAACGAAGTCCTGATATTACGAACGCTATTTCAAAGATAAACCCGCTCGTCTGAGCGATGCGCCGGGACGGCGACGATGCGCCGAAGGGTGCTGTCTTTTAAACCCAAGACAGTCGCCCCTTGATGACGTCAGCGGCAGCATTCAGAAGCAGCAAACAGAACTTACAGCGTCCAACAGGTAAAGTTTCTTGTACACTTTAATAGCTCGCCTCACTGTTCCTTCGTAGAACGCCCAGGTAATGACTCCCTCGCTCCTCCTCGGAAGGTATGTCGAAGGGTGCTGTCTTTTAAACCCAAGACAGTCGCCCCTTGATGATGTCAGCGGCAGCGTTCAGAAGCAGCAAACAGAACTTACAGCGTCCAACAGGTAAAGTTTCTAGTACACTTTAATAGCTCGCCTCACTGTTCCTTCGTAGAACGCCCAGGTAATGACTCCCTCGCTCCTCCTCCAAAACATGACTTTCTTTATATATAGGATCTCTGATTATAATACTGATGCAATCGATATCAGGTTAAAATTATCCTGATAATGAGCATATGTGGCATCTTCAGAACATATGATGGTAATATCAATGAACAAATATGTTTGAGTAGTGCACCTTGTATCTCAACACTATCTGAAGTGAATCAATATAGTGGTTAATTTACATATTTTACCTAGTGGGTTTGTTTCTGTTTAGTATTTTTTTAGTTGAAATTTCTTTATTAAAATTTCATAATAACAGTAATAATCACAATACAGAGTGGGGACTATTAAAGAGAAAGGAATAGAAGGAGAGAAGGGGGGGGGGGGAAGGAGCATCCTGCAATACTACAAAGTAATTATGAATTATCAGAAAAAAATAAGGAACCATAAGTATATACACAGGAAAAGAGCAATCCCAGTTGCGGGAGGTCATGAAAATATAACAAATGTAATTATGAAATCTGAAAATAGTCCAATACCAACCTTCACATTGCCACCCAGCCTGCCCACCACAGACCCGGCCTGCCCATGTCCTGCCCATATTTTATTCAGAACTTGCCCACTCCCCGCCCCTTTTTCACCAAACCTTTTTTATCTGTGTACTGGGAGATACATGCGCGGCCACAGGCCTTTTAAAATCTGCACAGCCCGAGCACATCCGAGTCACTCGTGTATCTCCCAGCTTTGGCGCACGTAGGGCATTTAAAATTCACCCATATTTATACGTTGGTAACACACGTTAGTCTCTTTTTCATATCTATAATCTATATAAATAGAAATGTAAATGTTCGTTTGTTCAAAATCTTAAATCTCCAAAAGTTCTTCACCGATTCCTTTAAAATTTTGACACAACGTCGCATTCGCATACACGCGTGTTTCTATATACCTATATTATATAGATGTCACACCTGTGACAGGTAAAAACATGATTTTTTGCAAAAACAGTGCCATCTGTTGGACGTATTTTGAAAAAAAAAAAAAGAGGCACCGCAGGGGCATTCCAGGGTGGAGCAATTTTATCCAGCTAACATTGGCCTAGATTCACTAAACTGTGATGTTTTAATCCAGCAGGGGTCTTGCTTTCATGGGGAGCTATCGCTGCAATAGTGGGGGCCCTCCACCAAAAAAAAAAAAAAAGTCTCTTGCACGTTCTTTTGTTTCACAGCCAAATACCACAGGCCGAAAAAACACGTCCGGTGGCCTTTTAACATGATGGCGGCCCCAACCTAAAGGGACTGCCATTGTCTTAAAGGGTCACTGGCCCAAATATTTAATAATAGTGGCAAAATGGAATGGGGTTGAACAGGGATCAAGGCTGATCCCTGTTCAATCTAGGGCCACCACTCAAGATGGCCTGACTCCCCCCAAATTGTAAAAAAAAATAAAAATAAGGCACTCAAGTGGTGATGGCCCCAGCCCACCTCCCCCCAAATCCATCAAATAAAATGGAGGCTCCAGCCCCAGCCCTCCCATCCCCTCAAGTAAAAAATAATGTCCAGACAACCTCCATCACCCCAAAGTCAAACATCAACTCTCCCAACTACCCTCCTTAAGTCAAACATCAAGTCCCCGTCTTCCCAACCCCCAAGAGAAAAGAAAATAATGGCCTAGGGCCACCACCCCTGCTACCCTCCCCCACCCAAACCCCAGTATCTCCCCAAATTTTAAAATGGATCCTGCACTGACTTGACCTTGCCTCAGTCACGTGAGCTGTTTTAAGGTTTGCAGGGGTACTGGAGTGGAGTCAGGGGTGGGGGAAGTATGCCAGACTTGGACTATTATTTTTTTTCTCTTATGGGGGATGGGGGGACTAGATGTTTGACTTGGGGGCGGGGGCCTTGGCCAGAACTTCTATTTTATTTGATGGCTTTGGGGGGGGGGGGGTGTTAGAGACCAGAACTGTCACCAGGTGGGTGCCTTTTTTATTTTTACACTTTGGAAGGAGTCAGAGATTGCCTCAAGTAGTGGCCTCAGGTTGAGATGGGGGTCAGCTCTGACCTCCGTCTTAACCTCCCTGTTTTGCCACAATTTTTTCGTGTTTGGGCCAGCAGCCCTTTAAGACAATGGCAGCCCCATGAGGTTGGGGGTTGCCATGATGTTAAAGGGCTGCTGGCCATGTTCTTTTGGCCCATGGTGCTTGGCTATGAGATAAAAGAATGCGATAGAAAGCTGTGATGTTTTTATGGAGGAGAGGCCCTGTTATCGCAGCAATACCCCACCACGATAGCGGGAACCGCTCCTGTGATAAAACATCATAGCTTAGTGAATCTAGTCCTAAATTAGCTGGTTAACTCCAGGACTACCTCGGTGCAGTCCTAAAGTTATCCTGGTGTATGTATGTGGGTTAGAGATGTGAATCGGAAACGGAATCGGTTCAGATTCCGGTTCTGATTCACATCGTGTTTTTTTTTTTTCATCTGGCCTGATTGCGGTTTTGTTTATCGGCTGCGCCCGAACCGATAAACAAAAAACCCACCCCGACCCTTTAAAAATAATCCCTTAGCTTCCCCCACCCTACCAACCCCCCAAAAACATTTTACAGGTACCTGGTGGTCCAGTGGGGGTCCCGGGAGCGATTTCCCACTCTCGGGCCGTCGGCTGCCACTAATCAAAATGGCGCCATCTTTAAAAATGGCGCGGGCCATCCAGTGCTCCTACCATGTGACGGGGGCCAGCCAATGGTACGGATACCCTGTCACATGGTAAGGGCAAAGGGCCATCGGTGCCATTTTGATTAGTGGCAGCCAACGGCCCCGGAGTGGGAGATCGCTCCCGGGACACCCACTGGACCACCAGCTACCTGTAAAATGTTTTTTGGGGGGTCGGGAGGGTGGGGGAAGCTAAGGGATTAGTTTTAAAAGATCAGAGTGGGTTTAGGGGTTATTTTTGTGTGCCGTTTTTCCCACCCTCCCCCAAAACGATAAGAGAACCCCCACAAACAATATTGTGGGGTTTTCCTATCGTTTTGGAGGAACCCCGATTTCTGACAATTTTGAAAATATCCTACGATATTTTCAATCGTCCGAAGCCCGATTAAGAACATAAGAACATAAGAAAATGCCATACTGGTTCAGACCAAGGGTCCATCAAGCCCAGCATCCTGTTTCCAACACTGGCCAATCCAGGCCATAAGAACCTGGCAAGTACCCAAAAACTAAGTCTATTCCATGTTACCATTGCTAATGGCAGTGGCAATTCTCTAAGTGAACTTAATAGCAGGTAATGGAATTCTCCTCCAAGAACTTATCCAATCCTTTTTTAAACACCGCTATACTAACTGCACTAACCACATCCTCTGGCAACAAATTCCAGAGTTTAATTGTGCATTGAGTAAAAAAGAACTTTCTCCGATTAGTTTTAAATGTGCCGCATGCTAACTTCATGGAGTGCCCCCTAGTCTTTCTGTTATCCGAAAGAGTAAATAACCGATTCACATCTACCCGTTCTAGACCTCTCATAATTTTAAACATCTCTATCATATCCCCCCTCAGTCGTCTCATCTCCAAGCTGAAAAGTCCTAACTTCTTTAGTCTTTCCTCATAGGGGAGCTGTTCCATTCCCCTTATCATTTTGGAAGTCCTTCTCTGTACCTTCTCCATCGCAATTATATCTTTTTTTAGATGCGGCGACCAGAATTGTACACAGTATTCAAGGTGCGGTCTCACCATGGAGCGATACAGAGGCATTATGACATTTTCCGTTTTATTCACCATTCCCTTTCTAATAATTCCCAACATTCTGTTTGCTTTTTTTGACTGCTGCAGCACACTGAACCGACGATTTCAATGTGCCATCCACTATGACGCCTAGATCTCTTTCTTGGGTTGTAGCACCTATTATGGAACCCAACATTGTGTAATTATAGCATGGGTTATTTTTCCCTATATGTATCACCTTGCACTTATCCACATTAAATTTCATCTGCCATTTGGGTGCCCAATTTTCCAGTCTCACAAGGTCTTCCTGCAATTTATCACAATCTGCTTGTGATTTAACTACTCTGAACAATTTTGTGTCATCTGCAAATTTGATTATCTCACTCATTGTATTTCTTTCCAGATCATTTATAAATATATTGAAAAGTATGGGTCCCAATACAGATCCCTGAGGCACTCCACTGTCCACTCCCTTCCACTGAGAAAATTGTCCATTTAATCCTACTCTCTGTTTCCTGTCTTTTAGCCAGTTTGCAATCCACGGAAAGACATCACCACCTATCCCATGACTTTTTACTTTTCCTAGAAGCCTCTCATGAGGAACTTTGTCAAACGCCTTCTGAAAATCCAAGTATACTACATCTACCGGTTCACCTTTATCCACATGTTTATTAACTCCTTTAAAAAAGTGAAGCAGATTTGTGAGGCAAGACTTGCCCTGGGTAAAGCCATGCTGGCTTTGTTCCATTAAACCATGTCTTTCTATATGTCCTGTGATTTTGATGTTTAGAACACTTTCCACTATTTTTCCTGGCACTGAAGTCAGGCTAACCGGTCTGTAGTTTCCCGGATCACCCCTGGAGCCCTTTTTAAATACTGGGGTTACATTTGCTATCCTCCAGTCTTCAGGTACAATGGATGATTTTAATGATAGGTTACAAATTTTTACTAATAGGTCTAAAATTTCATTTTTTATTTCCTTCAGAACTCTTGGGTGTATACCATCCATTCCAGGTGATTTACTACTCTTCAGTTTGTCAATCAGGCCTACCACATCTTCTAGGTTCACCGTGATTTGATTCATTACCATCTGAATCATTGCCCATGAAAACCTTCTCCTTTACGGGTACCTCCCCAACATCCTCTTCAGTAAACACCGAAGCAAAGAAATCATTTAATCTTTCTGTGATGGCCTTATCTTCTCTAAGTGCCCCTTTAACCCCTCGATCATCTAACAGTCCAACTGACTCCCTCACAGGCTTTCTGCTGTGGGGACGGTGTCTGTAATCTAAAGCTTGAAGTAAAATATGCAATGCTTAATCCTGCGGAATGCTAGTGTATAATGCACGGATATCCAAGATGACCATCATGGTGTCCTTTATATTATTTACCAATGAAAGTTTTTTTAACATGGATTTTGTATCCTTAATATAGGATGTTATTCGAGGGATCATCAGTTGTAAAAATGTATCAACAAAAACTGACAATGGTTCTAAGAGAGATCCAATAGTGGTAACTATCGGTCTGCTTGGAGGATTATTGATATCTTTGTGTATCTTAGGATCCATATAAATAGTTGGTGCTCTATAAATATTGTTGATGAGAAAAGAATGTATCTTGGCTGTAAGAAACCCTGTAATAAATCCTTCTTCATCTATATCTTTAATATTTTGATTCAAGGTTGGTCCAGGATCATTAATGAATAGTTTATAGTTATTAATATCAGATATATGCTCAGATAAAGTGTTAATATAAGTGGATCTATCCAATAATACCACTTTGTCCACTTGTTTGATAATCACAGATGTGTTCTCCTTTAACATTTTCAATGCCAAATGTTGATGTTTTGAAAGATTATAATGGGGGAAGGGGGGGGGAATCAAAAGAGGACTCCATAATGTCAAGATCATTAAATATTAAAACACCTAAAACCACTGCTTCACCCCCATGATTTGAAAACCGTCCTACAAGCCCTCATATTTTCCAACTTGGATTACTGCAACTCCCTATTGATCGGCCTTCCAAAAACATCTTTGAGACCCCTGCAGCTTCTTCAGAATGCTGCTGCCAGAGTTCTAACTGGTAAAAGAAAAGCTGATCACATTTCACCTGTTCTCAACCAACTACAGTGGCTCCCTATTGAAAAAAGAATAGAATTCAAAGTTCTCTCTATACTCCACAAAGCAATATATAAGGCCGACTACACTGCCTTTGATGACATCATTCACATACATTGCTCTCAACGAACAACAAGAACAACTAGTAAACTTCAACTAGTGATTCCCTCTCTTCCACAGGCCAAACTATCCTCCACCAGAAACAGAGCCTTCTCCATCATTGGCCCAAAGCTATGGAATTTGTTACCTCATTTCCTCATCAATCAAGAAAAGTTAAAATCCTTCAAAAAAGACCTAAAATCCTGGCTACTCAGCTAATCTTTTAAGGACTGCATTCAATGACTTTAAAGTATATTCCCATAGCCTGCTATCATACAATATCCCCCTTGGTCAATCTCCCCTGTTTCATGCTACAGATGCCTCCTTTTTACGATGTACTCAGATATCTCTGTTCTTCTATTCAGTGTATCTACACTATGTTTATCTTGTTCTTTCATTTTCCTAGTTATGCCATCTCTCATTATTGTTAACTTTTTCAAATTTTCAATTATCGTTCAATGTAACAAGTTGTTTTGTATGTAAACCGGAGTGAAGGCAACCCTGCTATACCTCGGTATATAAAAAATGCTAAATAAAATAAAAATAAATAAATGTAAAACCAGATCCATGAATGTTTTGATGTGAGAATCTATTGTCCAGGTGGAATCCAATAGGATTTTGGGAAAACCAGTAAAGCATCCACTGAAGTATTTTGTCCTGAAAAATATAACATGATCTGTAATCTTCTAAAAAATTTATAAAGATCATGTCTAGACTGGAAAGGATCATGTTGATAGTATGGCATGAATGATAATCCTTTCTCTAAGATGCTGATTTGAGAAGCTGCCAATGTAAATGAGGACAGGTTTACTATGGTGGTTTCCTGGCGTTCTGTGAGCGGGTTTGAACTTCCTAGAACAACGATGGATTTATCGATTAAATAATGTTCATCCTGCAGGCCTAAACACAGCCATTGAATGGTATACCATTATTTGAGACTATTCACTTAATTTTGTACATATGTCAGTTTGCCAACTTCAATCACGTCGGTATCCATTTTTTTTTTGTGTATGCTCCTTTAAAAATGGCGGTTTGCGTTTTTTCCTGTGGAAGGGACACATTACTGGTCTGATGGCGAATTCTTGCTGAAGCTAAACATGTTAGTATAATTCTCTTTTGTGCCTTGTTGAACTGTTAAATATATTGTAACCTTTTTGTAATTCATTATAGATATCTTTTGGCCCCATGAAGAAGGTACACAGCTGAAACACGGACCGTGTTGGGCACTTCTAGATGCAGCCTTTTTACACGCTGGGCTAAGAAGTGTTTCCTCCAACAAGTTAAGTAGCCTTGAACTCAAATGAAAATTCATTTATAATCACTGAATAGAAGTTGACACAGATAACATTGAAAAGATGAATATTAAATTCACTATATAATCACCAGCAAGTATTTTAGCACAACGCAGTAAAGAAACCATTATGACCTATGATTATAAAGAACAGCAGTGTATATGCAATTGAGCATTCAAGACGATGCCCAGTATGAGGTCATTTAATAATAAAAAATTGACAACAATGCCCTACATTAATATGATATTGATGATGGAGGTATATCAGTCATTTTGTTGTTGCTAGTAGATATAACGGCGATTACCTCACACTAATTTTCACTTTTGGTGAGGCATATGTTAAAGCTCCACCCACCTTGTCCAAATAGCGATATCTACTTTTGAGAACTGCAAAGGTACATTTGATTGCACAGTGGTTAGTACCTAAGGCCTTGCTGTACCTCATTTCTGAGAGCATGTTGGGAATGGCTCCTACCATGGCCCCTGTCACATGGTAGGAGCAATGGATGGCCGGTGCTCCTACCATGTGACAGGGGCTGACCAATGGCACTGGTAGCCCCTTGAAATAGTAAGGGCAAAGGCTATCGGTGCCATTTTGAATACTGGCAGCCGATGGCAGCCAACGGCGCCATTTGGAATACTGGCAGCCGACGGCACGATTGCAGGAGGTCGCTCCAGGACCCCCGCTGGACCACCAGGGACTTTTGGCAAGTCTTGGGGGGGTTAGTAGTCTCCTTGTTGCATGCATGCCGCGAGCCCTCCTTTTAAAGGGCCAATGGCGGGAACCTCAGAGCCATCCCCAGATGATGATATCAGAGCCTTGGCTATTTAAGGATGGCCTCTCTCCCCCACTAACTGACTTGGCAATGAATTCCCTGGTTCCTGCTTTGGTGGTTCTGCCTTAGCGTTCCTGACCTGCTGTTCCTGCTCTATGGGTTACTGCTTCAGCGTCCTGCTCCTCTGAATCCTGCTTCAGCGCTCCTACTCCACGGGATCCTGCTACTGTGCTGTCTTGATCCTGCTACTGTAGCTGTCCTGATCCAAAAAAAACCCAAAACACCCTGATCCTTCAGATTTAATTATTTACAATCCCCACGCTTCCTACCCCCCCAAAACTTGCCTAAAGTCCCTGGTGGTCCAGCAGGGGTCTGGGAGTAAACAAAATGGCGCCAATGGCCCTTTGCTCTTACCATGTGACAGGGGTTTTCAGAGCCATTGGCCGGCCCCTGTCACATAGTAGGAGCAATGAATGGCCCACACCATTTTTTAAGATGGCACCAGCTGTCCATTGTTCCTACCATGTGATAGGGGCCGGCCAATGGCACCGATAGCCCCTGTCACATGGTAAGGGCAAAGGGCCACTGACGCCATTTTGTTTTCTCCCGGACCCCCACTGGACCACCAGGGACTTTAGGCAAGTTTTGGGGGGGTCGGAAGGTTCGGGATTGTAAATAATTAAATCTGAAGGATCAGGGTGTTTTGTTTTTTTTTCGGATCGGGACAGCCGAAAAAAAAAAACCAGTCAGAACCGTGGGAAACAAAATTCCACGCGGTTCTATGAAAACAAAACTGGAAACAATTACCGGTACAATGCACATCTTTATTGTTCAGTATGGTAGGATGGTATCCAATTTTTTATAGTATGATGGAAGATTCATGTAATAAATGCAATTTTATACATGTAGATAGACAGAGAAGTCATTGAGGTCCATTTTCAGCTGCTGTGTGACTCGGCTATCCTAAAGTTAGCCGGAGTTATCCGCATTGGTTAAGCAGCTCACTCTGAATATCATAACTTATGTGGCTAACTCTGAGCCACCCAAAAATGTCTCCCGCCTGCCCCCAAATGCCACCTTCTTCTCTGGCTAAATTCTAGCTGGGTAAACCATTTAAATGGATAACTGTTACATTATCCATCTAAATGGCTTTTGGATATCGACCTCATTGTGTGTGACCTGCTGTTCTACAGCTAGAATCAAAGGTTTAAAGTAGATCTTCTTGAACATGCAAATATTAAAAGAAAAAACATGTATTAGAGGCATAAACCATAAAAATAACTTCTTATGAACATTTAGGGATCTGTATACTAAGCATTTCTCCCATAGACACAGGGACAATTATTTTCAAAAACCTGTCTGAAAATTTCCCTCAATCAGGTTAAAAGTATGCATGGAGTTGCACAGTGTGTGTGATTTTAGTCAGAATGAGGGAAGGCATTCATGGGAATTTGTTTCAGGTGGGGCCGGAGAATAATGTGCGTAGATTGTATTTTCAAATCTATTTTGGTTATTTACCATCAATATATTACCCGTACAAAAGGCAGGTGTGAAAGTATATGGATATCTGTACTCATGACAATCTTCACAGCAAAATTACACAAATTATTTCCCTTTGAAAATTTGGTACAACATGCCAAGGGATTTGCACCTAAGTGGATAATTTTAAAATTGCCAAACAGAATAGGGGAAAATAAACTCTAACACATCAGAACCTTAAGGCTCAATTTTAAAAGCTCTGCGTGCCTGAAAACCAGAAGATACATGTGTGGCTGGGCTGTGTGCGCACCGCACAGATCTTCAAACAGGCGCAGCCACGCGCATATCTCCCAGTACGCGCAGAAGAAAGGGCGATTGAAAAAGGGGACGTTTGGAGCATGGGGCATGGGCGGGGTGTGGGCAGGCCAGTACAGCATCATTAGGCACTGTCCCACTGAAGGGTGTGCCGGGATCCAATTGGCCCATGCAACCTGCTTCTGCTCGGGATAGCAGATAAGTTTTAAAACAAAAAAACTAGGGTAGTTAGCAGGGTTAAAGGGGTTTGGGTAGATAGATAAAAAGGGAGGCAGGTTAGATAGGGGGTATAGGAAGTTCCCTGCCAGTCCGCTCCTTTATTGGAGTGGACTGGGAGGGAACTGGTATTAGGGCCTAGTGCGTCGCTGACCGCATGTTGTAAAATTCCCCTCCTTACGTGAGCAATTTGGCACTCACGCACACGTACATGCGCCGATATAAAATCAGGTGTGCATGTGCGCATGAGTAGAGGATTCTATAACATGTGCATGTTGACACCTTTAGGTTATAAAATTGCCACGTCCATGTGCGCGTGCAGGCCAGGCAACCATGCGCACATGAATGCCCCCGCGCGGGTTTGAATGTTACCGTCTTAGTCCTATAGTGGGCAAATGGATACTTTGTTTATTATAGTCATGCTTGATCTATTACAACAGATTGCAAGGCATATTTCTCCTGTAAATTTGCAAATAAATTCACGATGAAAAGTTTATCTAGAAATTACTTGCATATTCTTTTGCTACTGAATCTGATTCCACTATTTCTTTAGAACTGCAAACTGTTACTTTATACATAAATCTGCTTTATCTGATGTTGCTATTATATGAATGAAAATTTGGTAGTGTAACAGTCAGGGATCATGTCAGCACAGCTAGAAGGATTTTGCAAAGATCGACCTTCTGTTATTTGCATTTTTCTCAGATCCATGCATCAAAAATATTTGAGATGGCACGTTAGGATAAATTAAGGGACATTTACAAACACACGGACAGTGTTATTGAATCTCAAAGTAATTAATCTTCAAGCACATGACAAATAGTGTTCCAGGCTATTAACATTTTTCTAGGAACTGGGACACTGGAAATGGAGAAGGAGAACAACAGTATATTGCCATATAGAACAGATGGTAGTCTTAGCGGGATGAAGATACCTAACATGAATATTCAATTCATGTCAGTGCATGTCTTTATTTCAATAGGAAAAATGAAATACTTCTAGAAGTGCTAACTTTCTCAGCTGAAATTTGCTCTAAATGATATTTTGCATTTTCTATAGGGAAGTGATATTTTATTATAGAACTGCATTGCCTAATAGGATGGCATCTCTAGATGGCACAATTTTGGCTAAGTAGCAAACATTTAAAGGAATATGTCTACTTTATTTACTCAGTTTATTATTAACCAATACAACCATTCTAACAGCAGTTTTCATTTACATATAAAAGTAAAATTTTGGTTATTGACTAACATTAATATTATCCAGGAATAGTGTATAAAAGGGAGCTAAGCATTTGTATTTATAAAACAATACTCTATAGTCCTGAGTTGCCAAATTCAGTTAGTCAAAACATTTCCAGAATAACTTTATTTTATGTTTTCAGTAAACAATTATTTGCAATCTACCTTTCAAAAATGCTACCAAGAATGTATGGATGTGGGAGGGAATGGAGGAAAATGGTGATACTGTGCATCCTGTGACATGTGAAGTCCATTACCTGCTATTAATTAAGTTGACTAAGAAAATAGCCACTGCTATTACTAGAAACAATAACATGGAATAGACTTAGTTTTTGGGAACTTGCCAGGTTCTTATGGTCTGAATTGGCCACTATTGGAAACAGGATGCTGGGTTTGATGGACCCTTGGTCTGACCCAATATGGCATGTTCTTATGTTCTTATGTTCTAATGTTTTTATGTTCTTATATTATTTATGTGTCATTTGTGTGCCATTTTTTGGATAGCTCCTACTCGAAGGCATTATACCTTATCAGATATGTAAAACCTATTGCTGATATCACATCTGGCATAGGGGTAGAGGAAAACATGAAGGTTTCTCATGATGAACTTCTAATTGTCTATGAATATAGAAACATAGAAAAATAGAAATGATGGCAGAAAAGGATCAAATGATCCACCCATTCTGCTCAGCAAGTTTATGCCAGTGTCTGCCGCATTGGGCAGGTTACACCCATGCTTATCAATTTCCCAGACCGTAAAAGTCAGGGCTCTCAGATGCTGTTTGAATCCAATATCCCTTAACCATTGTCATGAAGGCAAAGAACAATGTTGGAGTAGCATAAAACATATCAGGTTTAGTGATTATGGGTAGTAAGTGCCACAACAGCTAGTTACCCCTATATGTATTTCTTCCCCAAACCGTAAAAGTCAGGGCCCTCATTGGATGCTGTCTGAACCCAGTTCCCCTTTTCTCACTGCTGTTGAAGCAGAGAGCAATTTTGGAGTTGCATTAACAGTATCAAGGCTTATTTGTTAAGGGTAACAACTGTCACACCAGCAAGTTACCAGCAGTTATCCCCATGCACCACTTTCTTTAATACCAACCTCTAGCCTTTAAGGATCCACAGTGTTTATCCCATGCCACTTTGAATTCTTTCACTGTTTTCATCTTCATTACCTCTTCCGGAAGGACATTCCAGGTATTAACTACCCTCTCCATGAAGAATATTTCCTGATATTGGTTCTGAATCCTCCTCCTTGGAGTTTTGTTTCATGACCCCTAGTTCTACTCATTTCTTTCCAATGGAAAAGGTATGTCGATTGTGCATCATTAAAACCTTTCAGGTATCTGAAGGTCTGTACCATACCTCCCCTGCACCTCCTCTCTTTCAGGGTATACATATTCAGATCCTTCAGCTTCTCCTCATAATTCTACCAATGTTTGCCCCACACCATTTTAGATACTCTTCTTTGGACCATTTCTATCCTGTCTATCCTTTTTGAGAAATGGGCACTAGTAGTGAATGCAGTACTCCAGGTGAGGCCTCACCAAGGACTTGTACAAGAGCATTATCAACTCTTTTTTCTTACTGGTTATTTCTCTCTCTGTGCAGCCATCATTCTTCTGACTTCGCCGCCTTCAGATCATCAGACATTATCACACCAAGGTCCCTCTTCCAGTCCATGTGCATTTATTTATTTATTTATTTAATAACTTTTATATACCGACGAACGTTGGGAACATCTCGCCGGTTTACATATAACAGAACTTAGCAACAGGCTTTACAATTATTGCATAATTAAATAAGGAACATTAAGAACATACAAATAACAGATTATATTATACAAGTAGAAATTAGCAAAGTGTCTTTCACTGCCCATCACATAAAGCTCTTTTGGATTGCCACACCCAAGATGCATGACTCTGCACTTCTTGGCATTGAATCCCAACTGCCAAATCTTCAACTACTCTTCAAGCTTTGTTAAATCACTTTTCATTCTCTTTACTCCTTCAGATGTGTCCACTCTGTTGCAGATCTTAGTATCAAACGCAAATAGACAAACTTACCTTCTATTTCTTCCGCCAGGTCACTCACAAAGATATTGAACAGATTCAGTCCCTAACCGATCCCTGTGGCACTCCACTTAACACCGATCTTCCTTCAGAATATTTTCCATTTACTATTACATGCTGTCTCCAGTAGGGATGTGCAGCAGGGACGGATTTGTCCCATTCAGTATTCGTATTTGTGGGGAGCCAAATCTGTTGCATCCATTCTCGGGGGACCCCGAACCATTCATTAGTTACGTATGTATTCGTTTCCCCCCAAAAAACCCATCCCAACCCTTTAAATTTAATTAACTACAACCCTCCACCCTCCTGACCCCCCCAAGACTTATCAAAAGTCCCTGGTGGTCCAGCGGGGGTCCTGCCATGATCTCCTGCACTTGGGCTGTTGGCTGCCAGTATTCAAAATGGCACCGATAGCCTTTGCCCTATGTCACAGGAGCTACCGGTGCCATTGGTCGGCCCCTGTCACATGGTAGGAACAATGAATGGCCGGCATCATCTTGTGCTCCAACCATGTGACAGGGGTCGACCAATGGCACCAGTAGCCCCTGTGACATAGTAAGGGCAAAGGCTATTGGCGCCATTTTGAATACTGGCAGCCGACGGCCCGAGTGCAGGAGATCGCTCCAGGACCCCCGCTGGACCACCTGACTCCTGACCCCCCAAGACTTGCCAAAAGTCTGCAAATCCAGTTTACTGCTATGGGTGCCACTATCGCTCCAGATGTGGCCAACATCTATGTTGCTGACTTCAAATATATGTATATCCAACACAGCAAATGGAGCTGACAACTCAAATGCTGGAAACGGTATATAGACTAGGGATGTGAATCGTGTGCCCGATCGTCTTAACAATTGAAATCGTCTGGCAGAAGAAGAAAATCATGTTTGGCATGATTTTTTAGTAAAAAAACAGGAAGTTAGCGCGCACTAATCATTGTTAGTGCGCGCTAACAGAAAATGATACAAATTAGAGATGTGAATTGTGTGCCCGATCATTTTAACAATCAGGTTCGGATGGAGGGAGAAAAAAATCGGATCGTTAGAGATGTGAATTGGAATCTGTTCCGATTCCAATTCACATCGTTAATTTTTTAGTGAGGCCTGAGCAGATTAAAAAAAACCCACCCCGACCCTTTACAAATGACCCCTTTGCTCTCCCACCCTCCCGAACCCCCCCCCCAAAATGTTAAATTACCTGGTGGTCCAGTGGGGGGGGGGGGGGGTCCCGGCACGATCTCTCGCTCTCGGGCCATCGGCGCCATTTTGGCTACCACTGATAAAAATGGTGCCGATGGCCCGATAAAAAAAAACCCACCCCGACCCTTTACAAATTACCCCTTTGCTTCTCCCACCCTCCCGACCCCCCCAAAAACCTTTTACATGTACCTGGTGGTCTAGCGAGGGGTCCGGGAGCCATCCCTTCAATCATACCCTCAGTGCCGGTGCCAGTGCTGGACTGGTTTGAAAATGGCGCCGATCGCCTTTGCCCTCACTATGTCACAGGGAGCGACGGTCGTGATCTTCCTGCATGCAGTGCCTTATCCCTGAAACCGGGAGTGTTGTGATCTTCATGCACGCAGTGCCCTATCCCTAATACCGGGGGTGTTGTGATCTTCCTGCACGCAGTGCCCTATCTTTGATACCGGAAGTGTTGTAATCTTCCTGCACGCAGTGCCCTACCCCTGATACCGGGAGTGTTGTGATCTTCCTGCACACAGTGCCCTATCCCGGTTACCGGGGGTGTTGTGATCTTCCTGCACGCAGTGCCCTATCCCGGTTACCGGGGGTGTTGTGATCTTCCTGCACGCAGTTCCCTATCCCTGAGACCGGGAGTGTTGTGATCTTCCTGCACACAGTGCCCTATCCCGGTTACCGGGGGTGTTGTGATCTTCCTGCACGCAGTGCCCTATCCCGGTTACCGGGGGTGTTGTGATCTTCCTGCACGCAGTTCCCTATCCCTGAGACCGGGAGTGTTGTGATCTTCCTGCACGCAGTGCCCTATCCCTGATACTGGGGGTGTTGTGATCTTCCTGCACTCTGTGCCATATCCCTGATACCGGGAGTGTTGTGATCTTCCTTCACACAGTGCCCTATCCCTGATACCAGGAATGTTGTGATCTTCCTGCATGCAGTGCCCTATCCCTGATACCGGGGGTGTTGTGATCTTCCTGCACACAGTGCCCTATCCCTGATACTGGGGGTGTTGTGATCTTCCTGCACACAGTGCCCTATCCCTGATACCGGGAGTGATGTGATCTTCCTCTCTGCACTGCCCTGTGCAGGATCTCGAGAACTGTGATCTTCTAACTTGCAATGCCCTATCCCTGATACCGAGAGTGTTGTGATCCTCCTGCATGCAGTGCCCTATCCCTGATATCGGGAGTGTTGTGATCTTCCTGCATGCAGTGCCCTATCTCTGATACCAGAAGTGTTGTGATCCTCCTGCACACAGTGCCCTATCCCTGATACTGGGAGTGTTGTGATCTTCCTGCACGCAGTGCCCTATCCCTGAAACCGGGAGTGTTGTGATCTTCATGAACGCAGTGCCCTATCCCTAATACCGGGGGTGTTGTGATCTTCCTGCACGCAGTGCCCTATCTTTGATACCGGGAGTGTTGTAATCTTCCTGCACGCAGTGCCCTATCCCGGTTACCGGGGGTGTTGTGATCTTCCTGCACGCAATTCCCTATCCCTGAGACCGGGAGTGTTGTGATCTTCCTGCACGCAGTGCCCTATCCCTGATACCGGGGGTGTTGTTATCTTCCTGCACTCAGTGCCTGATACCGGGAGTGTTGTGATCTTCCTGCACAGAGTGCCCTATCCCTGATACCGGGGGTGTTGTGATCTTCCTGCACTCAGTGCCCTATCCCTGATACCGGGAGTGTTGTGATCTTCCTGCATGCAGTGCCATATCCCTGACATCGGGAGTGTTGTGATCTTCCTGCACGCAGTGCCCCATTACTGATACCGGGGGTGTTGTGATCTTCCTGCACTCAGTGCCATATCCCTGATACTGGGAGTGTTGTGCTCTTCCTGGACACAGTGCCCTATCCCTGATACCGGGAGTGATGTGATCTTCCTCTCTGCACTGTCCTGTGCAGGATCTGAAGAGCTGTGATCTTCTAACTTGCAATGCCCTATCCCTGATACTGGGAGTGTTGTGATCTTCCTGCACGCCATGTGATAATAAATAAGCACGGGGGTAACTTACTTGTTGCAGTAGTTACTACCCTTAACCTATAAGCCTGATACTATACTTCTGATGCAACGCCAACATTGCTCTCTGCTTCAACGAGAGGGAGTGGAGGGAAAATTGGACTCAAACAATAACCAACAAGAGCTCTGATCTTGGCAGTCTGGGAGACTGCTAAGTATGGGAGACAGATAAGTATGAGAACTTGCTGGGCAGGCTGGATGGGCTGTTTGGTCCTTTTCTGCCATTGTTTCTATGTTTCTATGTGACACATAATGCACAAAGGCCTTGCTGCAACATTACATCTCCATCTCTGAGTAAGTATACATGTGATGTGTGAATGCTGGAGATTGAAATACACATTACCATAGGCCTGTATGACATGAACCTTGTTTCAGGAGAGATGTGGGTGCTGAAGACTGCTTAGAAACTATACTGTGATATAAGGTGATAGGAAAATAAAAGTGAAGGCAGGACACTATCTGATTCCCAATCCTGCCTTCACTGATCCCCATGTACATCTGGGTGTAGGCTCACCGAGAAGCAAATGCGACCTATTTGACCCTCACCTACATGACCTACATGACCCTCACCTTTTGCACATTATCGTTTATACATAGCATACCTAGGAGTAGTAGGGTACATCTGTGTCAGGGTGCAGGCAACCATCAAGAGGAATGCTAGCTTGGAAGGAGCTGTGCGCATTGTGAGAATGGCACCAGATAGAACAGTCACTTTCACCAAGGTTGTAATGGAAGGCATGGTACTACAGAACTGTAATGTGTCCATTACTGTTGCCAGTTAGCTCCAGTTTTCTGAACATGTAAATCCAGTCCTGGTTTGGAAGCCATTACATGTAGGCATTTAATCAGATTCCTCTTTAGATTTTGCAAGCCAAACCAAGACTGCATGGCAGTAAGATCAGGACTGGATCTACATATACTGTAAATATGCATGCACTTGGAAGTGCCAGTCTGCAGTCGCTCTTAAACTGGTGAGGCAGTGGTGTCAGCTCTGTGTGGGTATGGTCATATGGCAGTAAGCAGACCCAGTACAGGAGTATCAATTCACATGCACAGGTTTTAGCACTTTGGAATGAGGGTGTAACATGGAAAATCTGTCAGTGGAAGCTTAAACTGTCTACCTGTACCTTTCATATGTGCCTTTTAAGCTTCAGAGCTATTTGACATTTATAGCTTTTCTAGTAGGGATGTGAATCGTTTTTTGACGATTTAAAATATCGTCCGATATATTTTAAATCGTCAAAAATCGTTAGGGCCACGATACAATACCAATTCCCCCGATTTAGCGTTAAAAAATCGTAAATCGGGGGAAGGGGGAGGGCAGGAAAACCGGCACACTAAAACCCCCTAAAACCCACCCCCGACCCTTTAAATTAAATCCCCCACCCTCCCGAACCCCCCCGCTGAACGACCTCCTGCAGTCGATCTCCTGCCGGCGCCATTTTCACGATAGTTTACACACCCAAACGGCAACAATACGATTCCCTCCCCCTCCCAGCCGAAATCGATCGTTAAGACGATCGAGGACACGATTCACATCTCTAATTTCTAGTGCTGTAGCTCTCCATGCTCAAGGAATAGCTGGGGTGGCATCACACTTGTGGCACTATGTCATGCACATGTGAGAGGTTGGATGGGGTCTGCTTGGGAGGGCTGGGAAGATACACTGCCCTAGCTAGGCCACAAGGTGTTGTGCCACATGTGCCTCTTTTACTGTCATTATCAGGCAGAACACATGAAGGTAGCCACATGTTTTTGATGTCATCTTTACTTTCACAACAGTTTTTCAAGTACAGTCTATTGCTCCATTGTCAAGAAAAATCCCAAAGACATTTGTGTTTTCTGTTACACAGTGGCCTACACAGCAGAACAGTGAGTGAAAGAAAGATGATAGCAAGGAGAGCAGCACCTAACATTATTCTTGACTCACTTCCCTGGAAGGGGAAGTGGTAGGTGAGGCCTGTCAGGCAAAGTGGCATTCAATAAGGTTTTGGCAAAGCTGGCTGCCACTCAGCATGGTATCCTGAACTCGTGCGAGGACACAAGGGTGATATGGGGGGAGATTCGGAACTATATCCATTCATAGTCCATGGTGTAGAGCAAGATTATGGAAGACGCAGCAGAGCAGCACAATATTAGTAACTTTGGGTTGGGCATACATTAAAGCTCCACCCATCTTGTCCAAACAGTGAAAATGACTTTTGAGATGTCCAAAGGTGCATTTGATGACACAGTGGGTAGCACATAAGGCCTCAATGTACCTCATCTCTGCCAGCGTGTTGGAATTGGCTATGGGGATGAGAAGCCATTCTACAACCGTCCCCAGAATCTCCTGTGGCAATGACAGATTTAAGGCATCAATCATAGCATTCTCATTTGCAGATGTGAATGGCAGCCCCCAACTTCCATTAAGATTGTATAAGGTAGCCTGTACTTTTGGTGAGCCTTAAAGCCAATTTGCGTAGTCTAAGTGCCTATCACATTGTTGTGGACCAGTATATGTGCAGACTAGCTGTAGAAAAAAGAGCTCAGCTGTTCAGGAGTACTAAATCATTTGTGGATATTGCAACAATTGCATGCCAGGCATTTGCGACCCAGCAAAGGCTTCCAGTGTGCAGTGGGCTACCAACCTTGAGGTGATACATAAAAGCTACCACACCTGTACTAGCTGCAAAATCAGTACCTCATGGTCCTCCATAGAAACCCATTTGTGAGCCCACAAACAGAGAATATGCCATGCCATGTGGCATATAGGTGTTATTCATGCAAAGAATATTGCATTTTGATAAATCTAGGCCCAAGTCACTAGAAACACAAAGTTCTTCCAAAATATGAGAAGGGACTAACATGGATCCAAGAAAACAAGACAGCTCACAGGAAGTAATAAAAAAAATCCCTCAGATATATTATAGCTCTGTTAGTTTTCTGCTGCAGCCAATGCAATAAAGATAATCATTTACATGTGGGTCCATCTAGTCTTGGAAGGCTCTGCCCACCTAAAGACAGACAATCATAATGGGGATGTGCAGTCAAAAATGTCTTTTTTTATTTTGTTGGTGTTTCTTAATCTTGTGTTTTTTCATTTCATTTTGATTTAGTATGCACTAAATCCCATTTAGTGAGCACTACTGTGTATGGTGCACACAAAAATTAGTGCACACTAAATCAAAAGAAAAGGAAAAACAACATGTATTATAAAAATGCATATCCATCTTCTCTTGAGATCAAAGAAGCCTAACAAGAGATACTATTAAAAACTCTTATCAGAAACTCTTCTACTTACATTGATGATCTAAAATTCCTTTGATTTTATGGCTAAGTCTCTAGCAAACAAAAAAGGATTATGACAGATGTACATAGTACACAGATACAAATTTAATTCTATAACTTTGGATGTATTATGAAATAAATTAAGTTCCACAGCAATACATGCTGCACAGACTAAACTCTCAGTAGGTAGTAAATAATGCAATTTCTTCCCTTAATCAAGAGTTAGTAGATACTTCTCTCATTGCAGGCAAGTTAGTGTTACCTAAAATTCAGTCACTGACAAAAGATCAATTTGATTTTGCAAATAATACATCCTGGGCCCTTGTGTGTACATAAGTTGAAACTGAGTTAACATCGATGTTTAAAAAATAATAATGACGTCTTCCTTTGGAAAATGGCCACAGAGCCTGACTCAGTTTATAACTGACAAAGTTTCTCTTTTTGCACAGCAATACATTCAATTATGGAAAATTAGTCTAATGTATTGTGTAATGAGATGCTGTGCTATTTCTGGTCTTACATCTTGGTCTGGAAACTGCTATCATGTACATTCAGTGACAAATATTGGATTTTTGCTAAACAATGTTTTATTATACCTAGAAGACCACACACGGTGGAATACTCAGGAGAATGACTTGCACATTTAGAATGCAGTAAATTTGCAACTATGCCAAGAAGTCTCTGTCAATTTTATATGTTTTACAAAGCAATTTATTATGCAGAATGATTTTTTCTGGTATTACAGATCTAAATGTTCCTTGATTGTGAAAAATCATATGGCTAGAAATGTACAGTATGTCAATTTTCTAGATGAAGGCACATTTTGTTTGCAGCCTTTTTTTTTTTTTATCTTACATGAGTCTCTAATAAAACTTGGAAATGTAGTGAACAGTAACAGTTCTTTCAAATAGCATTCCTGTATCTTGCTTATTTATGACTATACAAGTAGAAAGTGTGACATTCCAGATAGCCTTAATTCACCCTCCATGACCTTTTTAATTTATTATTAATTTCTTTTTTTTTTAACATGAACTGTTTATTACATTTTAAAGCTTGAACAGAAAAGTAACACCCCATTCTTCAGGTAAAGTACAATAACCAAGGAAAATTGACTGCACAGGAAAATCGTACCATTAATTCCCCCACCCGCCCATGCCCCTCCCACCCAAGTCTCCATATAGCATGATTCATAATACTAGTCATAGTCTCACATCTGTGCATAGGGGGTCTCAACCCCCAGAAGTGATTTTGCAAATAAAATCACCCAATCAGGTTGTCCAGTCAAATACCCTCATTCTACCATTGGATCACCCTGCTCAGCTTGAAAACTTGAGAGTGAGTAATGTACATTACGAAATATAATACATTTATTATTCTTAATATCCAGTTGTTAAACATGTTATCCAAGAGGGTGGTGTTTCTTTTCAAAAGGATCCAGCTTTGAACCTCTTCTGTGCCATCCCCCCACCCAAATCACTGCCCAATTGCAACTCTCATTCCATATAATAAAAGTTCCGTATGGCATCTGTCCAGTCATTGTCCAGGTGTAAAAATTTGAAATTCCACGCATTACATTTTTATATTATTCACTTCCCCCTCGTGTGCCTCCATTCCAACCCATATTACTCCCAAACTTTGAAAACCAGAAAGACCACATTTCCACCCAAGGATTTATCTCCACACAAAGTTTGGTTCAGCTCAATCTAGAAGTTTAAAAAGTATAGGGGTGGGGGGTGGGAGGTGGATAACATACAGAAACAGACAAATCAAATCACAACAAAAAACATTTAATACCATTTGATAAGCCTCTTTTTCTTTCAGACTGAAGCTAGTGATACTGAGTATGAGGCTGCAAATACTGTAATAATTTGTTATAGCCGCGGTCGCCGCATTTGCGACCGGGCTCTTACCTCCTCTGCAGGGTTCGGTGGTCGGCCGCGAGCCGCGGGAACCAGGGCCGGCCTGGCCGCATGGCGACGGTCTCTCCTCGTGGGAGACGCTGCCGAGCCCCGAAGATGACTCCTCCCCCGAAGGGGAACGCGCGGGCGCGAGGGGCCGGCTTTTGACAGTCCAGCACCCGGATGTGCTGAACCGCCCCCTGTCTGACGTCAGCGCCAGCGGGGGATTTAACTCGGCTTCTCTCCTTCCTACTTTGCCTTGCAACGAGGTCACTTCGGTGAGTTAGTTGCCGTTCCAGGTGCTCCTGTTCCTGCTTGCCAGTTTCAGCGTTCCTGATCCTGATTCTTGTTTCCTGCTTTGACTTCGGATCGTCTCCTCGCTTGTGTATCCTGCTGCCTGCCTTGACCACGGATTGACTTCTCGCTTGTGTTTTCTGCTGCCTGCCTCGACCACGGACTGTCTTCTCGCTTGGGTTTCCTGCTGCCAGCCACGACTCCGGTTCGTCTCCACTCTCTCTTCTGCCTTCACTCCGGTTCCAGTTTTCTTCCACGCCAGCCTTCGCCTAAGTCCCAGCGGTCCGGGTTCCTACGGGCTCCTCCTGGGGGGACCTTGGACTTCCAGGGCGAAGCCACCTAAGCCCTAGCGACCCGGGCGTCCACAGCTCCTCTGGGGGCGTCACGGGTTTCCAGGCAAAGTTCTATCTGCGGCTGTGCGTGTCTGCCTCCCGACCGCTGCTCGACGACGGTCGGCCTAAGGATCCACGTCTGAATTTCAACATAATTTACTCACCTAGCCTGGTCTATCTGCAGGCTGTAAGAATATAAGAACATAAGATATACCATAGTAGGTCAGACCAAGGGCACATTAAGCCCAGAATCCTGTCTCCAACAGTGGCCAATCCAAGTCACAAGTATCTGGCAAGCACCCAAACATTAAATAAAACCCATGCTACTAATGCCAGCAGCAAGCAGTGGCTATTCTCTATTGATTAATATTTTATTTATTTATTTAAAGACTTTCATATACCGGTATTAGTAGGGGACATCATACCGGTTTACATTCGAACAGTTAGGCTTGGAAAATACATGTTAACAGGGAGTAGGAACTGGGAAGAGGATAACAAAGTGCAGCGTGGAAGTATAGATTAAACAAAACAATGAGATCCTTAACATAAGGAATGTATAATCACAATATAGGGGTGCATGGGATGACAGATTGGGAGTAGATCTATTCTGGATAGGCTCGTTTAAATAACCAGGTTTTTAACTTCTTTTTAAATTTAATCGTGCATGGTTCAAGGCGCAGGTTAGGAGGCAGGGAGTTCCAGAGAGTGGGGCCAGCAATTGAGCGGGCACGGTCGCATGTAGAGGAGAGATGGGCTATTTTCAGTGAGGGTACAAGTAGGGTGCCTTTGTTGGCAGTTCTAGTGGGTCGGGTAGACTGGGGAGAGTTGAAAGGAATGTCTAGCCAATGCGGGAGAGTATGGGGAGCCAGTTTAGATCTCTAAGGATGGGGGTGATATGTTCATGTTTACGGGTATTTGCGATGAGTCTTGCTGTAGCATTTTGTAACATTTGTAGTGGTTTTATCGTGGAGTAGGAGAGCCCTAGGAAGAGTGCGTTACAGTAGTCCAATTTGGAAGAGATGGTTGCTTGGATCACTGTGCGGAAGTCTTGGGTGTATAGTAGTGGTCTGAGTTTTTTAAGTATGTTGAGTTTGAAAAAACCTACTTTAAGAATGGAGTTTACGTAACTCTTCATGCTTAGTTGATGATCGAGGAGAAATCCAAGGTCCTTTACAAATGGTTGCGCTGCAAAGAGGTTAAGCTTGGTGTCGCTAGACAGTGTGTGGGGGGGGGGGGGGAAGAGTGGGAGGAGATAATAGCAGCTTATGGACTTCTCCAGGAATTTATCCAAACATTTTGTAAACCCAGATATACTACCTGCCTTAAACAAATCTTCTGGCAATGAATTCCAGAGCTTAACTGTGCATTAAAAGGAAAATAAATATCTCTGATTCGTTTTAAATGTGCTACTTGTTAACTTTATGGCATGCCCCCTAATCCTTGTATTATCTGAAAGAGTAAATAACCACTTCACATTTACCCTTTCAAGTCCTTTCATGATTTTGTAGACCTCTATCATGTCCCCCCTCAGCCATCTCTCCAAGCTGAACTACCCTAACCTCTTTAGCCTTTCTTCATAGGGGAGCTGTTCCAGCCCCGTTATCATTTTGGTTGCCTTCTCTGTACTTTCTTTAGTGCAGATAAATCTTTTTTAAGATGTGGCAAACAGAATTGCATACAATATTCAAGGTGCGGTCTAAACATTGAGTGATACAAAACCATTATGACATCCTGTTTTATTTGCCATTCCCTTCCTAATAATTTCTATTACTAGGACATGAATTGCTTTTTTGTCAACCAGAGCACACTGAGATGACAATTTCAATGTAATATCAACTAAGACACCCAGATCTTTTTCCTGGGTGTTAACTCCTAAAATGGAACCTAACATTGTGTAGCTATAGCATGGGATATTTTTCCCTATATGCATCACCTTGCACTTGTTCACATTATATATATCATCTGCCACATGGACACTCAATTTTCCTGTCTCACAAGCTCCTCCTGTAATTTAAAACTACTCAGAATAATTTTATGTCATCTGCAAATTTTTTTTTCATTTTTTCTTTATTGAATTTTCATTTAAAACTTTAAACAAAATTTTCAAAGAAGTAATACAGAAGTAAAACATACTACATATAATATAGTTCCATAATCACATCCTTCTCTATTACATAATCCATAATTGGGGGAGCTAGCTTACAAAAACGGTAAATAATAATCACAAACAGGAGAGAGAGAAAAGGATTTTCTATTAGCCTTCTATATTATTTCCTCCAGTTGTATCTTTATCTAACATAAAAGTCTCCAAATGTAAAGGGTCAGTAAAACTATATTTCTTCCCTCTAAAAGTAATAATACAAACGGATGGATATTTCAAGAAAAAGTTGCCCCAAGGGCTAAAACTTTAATTTTTAGAGAGAGAAAGTGTCTCCTTTTGGCCTGAATTGCTCGAGACACGTCTGGAAACATTAATATCTATTGATCACAAAAATTCATATCTCTGTGTTTTACGAAATCGCTAAACACTCTGAGGTAGATCTTAAAGAAGTACGCGCGAGCGTACTTTTGTTCGTGCAACCGGCGCGAACAAAAGTACGCTGGATTTTATAAGATACGCGCGGAGCGGCTCGGAGGAAACTTTCCTTACGCGTCCCCTCATCTTCCCCTCCCTTCCCCTCACCTTCCCCTCCCTTCCCCTATCTAACCCACCCCCAGCCCTACCTAAATCCCCCCCTCACCTTTGTTGTGCAAGTTACGCCTGGGTGAAGCAGGCGTAACTTGCTTGCGCCGCCTCGGCATCCCTTGGCACAGGCCGCAGTGCCAGGGGACTCGGGACTGCCCTCCCGGCCCGCCCCCGAACCGTCGCCACGCCCCGGACCCACCCTGGACTTCCCCTGACCCCGGACACGCCCCGGACATGCCCCCTCCCGCCCCTTTTACGAAGCCCCGGGACTTACGCGCATCCCGGGGCTTTGCACGCGCCAGCAGCCTATGCAAAATAGGTACACTGGCGTGCGAGTGCCTTGCGCGCGTAAATCCAGGAGGATTTACGTGCGCAAGGCTTTTAAAATCTAGCCCTCTATCTGCAAATTTGATCACCTCATTTGTTGTACTTCTTTCCAGATCATTTATTAATATATTAAAAAGCACTGGTTCAAGAACAGATCCCTTTTTCCACTGTGAAAACAGACCATTTAATCCTACTCTCTGTATCCTGTCTTTTAACCAGTTTGCAATGCACCAAAGGACATCACCTCCTATCCCATGACTTTTTAGTTTTCTTAGAAGCCTCTCATGAGGGACTTTGTCAAACATCTCCTGAAAATTCAATTACAAGACATCTACCGGTTCACCTTTATCCACATCCCTTATTCACCTCTTCAAAAAATGTAGCAGATTTGTAAGGCAATAATTCCCTTGTCTCTGTCTCATTAAATCATGTCTATGTATATGTACTGTGATTTTATTCTTTATAATACTTTCCATGATTTTTCCTGGCACTGAAGTCAGGCTCACCAGTCTATGCTTTCCCAGATCACCTCTGAGCTGTTTTTATATATCAGGGTTACGTTGGCTACCTTCTGGTCTTCAGGTACCAAGGATGATTTTAATTATATATTACAAATTACATGTAATAGATCTGAAATTTCATTCCAAAGGACCTAGAATTAAACTAGATGCTGGGTCTGACTGGCAGGCTGCAAATACAGTGATAAGTAGAAGCCCTAGAGAAGTACAAGCACTCAGATACCTGGGTCTGTCAGGCAAGCTATGCACAGGACCTAAGAAGATAGATTTATAGGCAACAGATTGTTTTGGTTTGTGATATACATTGAAAATAATAGGGCAACAGTAAAAACAAAGTTGAGAACCTGGTTAAAGTAATTCTGAATGCAAAACCTCATGAAAGAAATATGATACAGAAAGAAATATCTGACTGGCCATCGTTTGATGAAGTTTCCTCTATAGAAATAGAGACTATTATAAAAAAATTACATGCAACGAGTCACCCATTAGATTCTATACCTTCAGTTGCCCTAAAACCTATTGCTCATATTATAGCTCCCATATTTGCAAAAATTGTTAACCTCTCTCTAGCTGAAGGATATTTGCCAGAAGTTCTGAAGTCAGCTGTTATTAAACCCATTTTAAAAAAACCTACCCTAAATCCTGAAGTTTTAAGTAATTATAGGCCTATATCAAACCTTTCCTGTCTAGCAAAAATTATGGAAAAAATCGTTCATAAACAATTAGTAGAACACTTAGAATTCAACAATATTTTATATCCAAACCAATTTGGCTTCCGACAATATTTGAATATAGAAACACTTTTATTATCATTAACGGATACAGTCTTAAAAGGTTTTGATTCCAGACAAAAATATATCCTTGTTTTATTAGACCTGTCTGTGGCATTTGATACGATAGATCATAATATTTTAATATTAAGATTAAAAGAGATTGGTCTTATAAATAAGACCCTTGATAGGATAGCGTCTATTTTACAGCAAAGATTCTTTCAAGTAAAAATAGGAAATAATTGCTCCGATAAAATTCAACTTCAAACTGGTGTTTCACAAGGGTCTGCTTTATCTGCTACCCTGTTCCAGTGTGTCATCTCTTAGCAGGTTTAGGCCTAAATTTTTATATCTATGCCGACGACATTCAGCTTCTTATACCTATTGTTGGCACTATTGAACAAACATTTAAATTAATAAACATCTATCTTGGAGCCATCAACCAATAACTATGTCGTATGAAATTAGCCCTAAATATGGAAAAAACTGAAATGATTCTTCTTGACAGAAAATCAAAAGGTAACTCCACTAGTACGAACAATACCCTTTTATTACCCAATAATATTAAACTTGTGCTGTCTGAATCAGTCAAAGATCTAGGAATTACTATTGACTGCCAACTAAATTTTAAAAAACATATCTCTCTTAAATTACGAGAAGGATACTATAAATTGTTGGTGCTGTGAAAGTTGAAACCACTTTTAGATGTTAATGATTTCCGATTGGTGTTACAACCTTTAGGGATGTGAATCGGGTGACCGCTCGTCTTAACGATCGATTTTGGCTGGGGGGGGGGGAGGGGAATCTGATTGTCATGGTTTTTTTTTTTTTTTTTAAATCGTAAAAAATCTTAAATCGGGGGAGGGCGGGAAAACCGGCACCCTAAAACCCACCCCAACCCTTTAAAATAAATCCCCCGCCCTCCTGAAGCCCCCCCCAAATGTTTTAAATTACCTGGGGTCCAGTGGGGGGGTCCCGGTGCGATCTCCCACTCTTGGGCCACGGCTGCGTTAAAAGAAATGGCACCGGTGGCCCTTTGCCCTTACCATATGACAGGGCAAAGGTAGCGCCGGCGCCATTTTGTTCCTGTCACCCGACGTCACGAGTGCAGGAGATCGCTCCTGGACCCCCGCTGGACCCCCAGGGACTTTTGGCCAGCTTGTGCGGGCCTCCTGACCCCCACAAGACTTGCCACAAGACCCCCACAAGACTTGCCAAAAGTCCAGCGCCGGCGCCATTTTGCCCTCACTATGTCGACATAGTGAGGGCAAAAGTAGAGCCGGCGCCATTTCGAATATTGGCAATACGGCCCGCGTGCAGGAGGTCACTCCCGGACCCCTGCTGGACTTTTGGCAAGTCTTGTGGGGGTCAGGAGCCCCCCCCCCAAGCTGGCCAAAAGTTCCTGGGGGTCCAGCGGGAGTCCGGGAGCGATCTCCTGCACTCGTGACATCGGGTGAGAGGAACCAAAATGGCACCGGTGCTACCTTTGCCCTGTCATGTGGTAAGGGCAAAGGGCCACCGGTGCCATTTCTTTTAACGCAGCGGTGGCCCAAGTGCGGGAGATCGCGCCGGGACCCCCCCACTGGACCCCAGGTAATTTAAAACATTTTGAGGGGCTTTGGGAGGGTGGGGGATTTATTATAAAGGGTCGGGGTGGGTTTTAGGGTGCCGGTTTTCACGCCCTCCCCCGATTTACGATTTTTTGATGATAAATTGGGGGAATTGTTATTGTATCGCGGCTCTAACGATTTTTGACGATTTAAAATATATCTGACGATTGTTTTAAATCGTCAAAAAACGATTCACATCCCTAACAAGCTTTGATATTTGCATCTTTGGACTATTGTAATTCTCTTCTCTTAGGCCTTCCACAATCTACTTTGCATCCCTTACAGGTGCTTCAGAACTCTGCAGCAAGAGTATTAACAAATTGTAAGCAATGTGAACATATTACCCCTGTTTTAATCAATCTGCATTGGCTGCCAATAACACAAAGAATACAGTATAAAGCATGTTGTATATTACACAAAGCGATTTATGGACAAAAAAAAGACTGGTTGAACTTCCTAATCTGTTTACATGTCCCACAGAGATCCTTAAGATCGGCGAACAAAGGATTGCTTCAAATTCCATCTGGGAATTCTGTCCATCTTATATTAATCCGAGAGAGATCTATTTCTATTGCTGGTCCATGCGTTTGGAACACTATGCCTGTTGAATTGCGGATAGAATCAGAGTTTAAAGCTTTTTAAAAAGCTCTAAAAACATGACTTTTCGAACAGGCTTATGTTGACTATCTTGAAAAAAAGGACTAATTGGTATAGCGAAGCATTATTTTATTCTTTGTTTTATGTTTATTTATTAATAATTTTATTAACAATTTTATTTTTATTACATTTTAATGTACCTTTATAGACAATTTTATAGTTGATTTTATGATTTTGTAACATGTAAACCGTTGTGATGTATATTATGAATGCTGGTATACAAGAATCTTTAAATAAATAAATAAATAAATGAAATATGCAATAAAAAGTGATGCCTTTTTATTGGATAGACATAATATATTTTCTACTAGGTTTTGTGAGCTAACACTCTCATCTTCAGATCAAAATAGAATGAGAAAAAGAAGATATGGGTGTTGCGTTTCCCAGCTGTGACAGGCCTGTGACCGGCTCTACTTACCCCCTGTTGTGACCGTCGGTGCCTGACACCCTCTCTCCGCCATCCTCACCTCTCTGGCGCCTCCCTCTCCATCTGTGGGAAGACTGGCTACCGTGGCGTTCTCCTGCCACTTGTCCTTGGGCGTTCCTGGACAGGCTCGATGCTGCAACCGCCATGTTTTCTGGAGGCCTAGGGGCGCATGAGTGGCGCAGCCCCAACTGAAGTACCGGCATTGGCACGGTCCTAGCTAACACACCGGGTTAGCAAGGACATGGACACGGACATGGACACATATTGACAACAGACTCGCCTTGTCTGTCTAAGCTACTCTGCCTCCTCGGACTTACCAGAGGTACCTGCTCCTCGGGGGCCTCGCTCTCTCCTTGTTTTTTCAGGTGACAGTCTGGAACTGGTACTCGCTCCTCGAGGGCCCTTGTCCCAGACTTACTTCATATACTCTTCTGCCTGGAAGTCTTCACTACCTACTATCTCAGCTACATCAGTGAGTTACCATCATTCTCTCTGAGTTTTCCTGAAACCAGGTACTCGCTCCTCGAGGCCCTATACCTTCCAGCTCCTGGGCTTCATTGGGACATTGCGTGAGTCTTACATCTGCATACCCTGCCTACTCACTATATCTAAGTCTCTCTTCAGCTCAGCCTCCAGGGATCGCAGTTCCAGTATCTGAGGGACTACAGCCCAGCCAGGCTTGTCAGCTCACTACTGCCATCTCTGGTGGTTCAGTATACTGTCTAATAAAGAACTAGTGTGTGTTTGTCTCCTAACTCTGAGCCTGACCGGTGGTCCCTCTCAGGACCACCGGTCAGGCTCAGACCAGTGGCAGATGACCACATCCCCCCTGGGGATGTGGTCATCTGCCACCGGTCCAATCTGGCTGCTCCTCCCATCAGGCATCATATCAATAACAGATTGCTAACTCCAAGCAGACTGTTAACTCCGAACCTAACACCTCCAACTCCTGGGTCCCAGACCTAGCCCTTCCTCTTTGGCAGCAGTAAGCAGTCGCCTATACGCTCGCGCTTCTGCTACACTCCCAGGTTCCTCCGGCAGCTCTGCAGCCTCCTCCAGTTCCAATTGGGTCTCCCCACGTGCATGGAGGAGAGATGCCACCATCACCTAGTTCCAGCCTGTCTGCCTTAGGCGCATGCATGCCTTCTTTGACTTTAAAGGGTCAGCAGCGAGAAACCTTCCCACGGCCCCAGATGATGACGGCTCCGGACCTTGCTACTTAAGGCAGGCTCCACCATTTGGTCTTTGCCTTGGCAACAGCTCTCCACGCTTCCAATTGTGTGCTTAGTTGCTGCTCATTCGTGTTCCTGTTCTTGTACCTAACCTAGTTCAAGTCTTGTGTTCCTGTTCCAGTCCTTGTGCTTCAGTACCAGTTTCCTGTTTCCTGACTACCCTTTGGATGGATTCCTTGGCTTTGACCCTCGCATGCTCCTGACCACACTTTGTACAGATTCTCCTGCTTTGACCCTCACTTGTTCGTGACCATGCTTTGGACGGAAGGGAAGAGTACTGGGTACAATCTAAATAGGAGATTGTGTTGATGCATCGAAGTTAGACCCTTGGGTGAAGGTAGGGTTGACGCTACCTGCAGAGCGAGTCCTATGGGTCCCCACCATTGGTAGGTGGAGCTGGCTGAATGACGGAGGCACGATGAAAGTGAAGGAGAAGCCCTTTATCCAGGATGTTGTGTGCAGCCTCCCAAGAATTCTCTTCTGGGCTGTACCTCTCCGAAGAAAGGAGGTACTCCCACTGGCGGCCCCTACGGCGGACATCAAGAACCTTTTAGACTTTATAAGTGGTATCAGATTCAGCGACCAGATGTGATGGCTTGGGTGTCTTATGGGAAGGCCATGAAAGACTTCAACAAGGACACGTGGAATGTATTATGTATGCCAAGGGTTGGTGCTAAATGGAGCGGATAGGTAAGTAGTCCAGTATGACGGGTAACCGGAAAAGGTCCAATGTATCTCAGAGAAAATCTCTGGGAAGGCACTTTAAGACAAATGTATCGTGTACTCAGCCAGACCTTCTGGCCAGGTTGAAATTCTGGAGCAGGACATTGATGGGCATCCATAGACTTCTTGGCTCGAGCCACTGCCTGACACAAACGCTGATTTGTTTGGATCCAACATGCCTTGAGGGCATCGGAGGTGGCCTGAGCAGCTGGCAAGGGCACAGTCAATGGGATAGGTAGCGTAAGCCGGGGCTGCCTGCCATAAACGATGGTGAATGGGAATACTCTAGTAGCTGCAGCGACATGGGACTTGTGGGAAAACTCAGGTTCATGGAAGCAGCTCCGCCCAATTATCCTGCTGATCATTGGTATAGGTGCACAGGAACCCTTTTAGGGAGCGGTTCCTTCTCTTGGCTTGACCATTGGCCTGTGGGTGGTAGGCAGTAGTGAGGCTGATGTTGATGCCGAATTTACTGCACAGGGCGTGCCAGTAGCGAGCGACGAACTGGAAACCTCTGTCCAAAGTTATATCCTTGGGTAAGCCATGCAGGCGGAACACATGGAGAAAGAAGAGGCGTGCTAATTCTGGAGATGAAGGAAGGCCAGGCAGTGGAACAAAATGGGCCATTTTGGAAAACCTATCAATAATAACCCAAATGACTGTGTTTCCCTTAGATGGAGGTAAATCCACGACAAAGTCCATGGAGTGATGTGTCCACAGCTCTTTCGGAGCAGGAAGCGGTTGGAGAAGGCCCCAAGGTTGACCCACTGGGGGTTTCTGCTAGGCACACGTATTGCAGGAATCAACGTAAGCTTGGGTATTGGCAACCATGGTAGGCCACCAATAGAACCTCTGGAGGAGAGAGAGTGTCCGTGCATGCCCTGGGTGATCAGTGAACTTCGAATCATGTGCCCAACAAAGGACTCTCTCATGAAGCCGCTGAGTTTTCCCAGCTGGGACAGGGAAGATAGCTGATATACAGATACATGCAGGATCAATAATGTGACTGGGTTATTCAGGGACGTCTTCAGGTTCAAAGGAGCAAAACAGGGCATCCATCCGGAGATTCTTCTCTGCGGGGCGGTATCGGAGTTCAAAATTAAACCTGGAGAAGAATAATGCCCAGTGGGCCTGGAAAACATTAAGGCACTAGGCATGGCTCATATGTTCAAGGCTTTTATGGTCTGAAAAGATCATGAACTTGTGTTGGGCACCCTCTAACCAAGGGCGCCATTCTTCTAGAGCAAGCTTGACTGCAAGTGGCTCCCTATTACCAATACTATAGTTCTGCTCTGCAGGGGAAAAAGGAACATGGGGTTAAGGTTCCCTGTGTTGAGTGCTTGCTTAGAACCGCCCCAACCCCTTTAGCAGAGGCATCCACTTCAATTATGAAGGGGCGACTCGGGTCCGGATGTCGCAAGCAGGGATCAGCAAGGAAGGCTTCTTTGAGTTGTTGGAAAGCAGCAAGCACCTCAGGTGACCAATTCTGGGTATCGCTGCCTTTACGGGTCATGGCCATGAGGGGTGCTGCCAGCGTGGAGTAATTAGCGATGAAATGTAAATCCTAGAAATCACTGGAGTGCCCAAAGGCCCACTGGCTGAGACTATTCTTGTATATCCTTGAGCTTACTCGGATCCATGGAGAATCCTCACTGTGAAATAATGTACCCTAAAAAGGGTAAGCTGGATTGCTCGAAGAGACACTTGTCCAACTTGGCAAATAAGTGGTTCTCATGAAGACAATGGAGGATCCTGTGAACATCAGCATGGTGGGTAGATAAGTCCTTGCAGAAAATAAGGATGTCGTCTAGGTATGCAACAACTTTGACGTACAGGAGGTCTCGGAATATTTCATTGATCATTCGCTGGAATACAGCAGGGGCATTACAAAGTCCAAAGGGCCTTACCAGGTATTCGTAATGTCCATCCCTGGTATTAAAAGCTATTTTCCAGATGTTCTTGGGGCGTATGCGTACTAGTTTATAGGCTCCATGTAAGTCCAGCTTTGTAAAAATGGACGCCCCTTGCAGGCGGTCAAGCAACTCAGTGATCAAGGGTAATGGGTACTTGTCTTTGTGAGTTATAGTGTTCAGGCCGTGATAATCAATGCTTGGCCTCAAGGATCCATCCTTCTTCGTGACAAAGAAAAAGCCCGCACCGGTGAGGGAAGTTGAGGGTTGGATAAACCCTTTAGCCAGGTTCTCTTGGATATATTCTGTTATGGCATGGGTCTCGGGCTGCGATAAGGGATAGGTCCAGCCTTGAGGGGGTGTAGTGCCTGGTAAAAGTTCGATAGGACAGTCGAACTTACGGAGAGGTGGAAGGATGTCAGCCTTTTGCTTCAAGAAGACATCTTTGAAGTCTGCATACGGAGCCGTTATACCAGGAGTAGTGGTGGCCAGAGGAACTGTAGGAGGTGGTGTCACCTTTTTCAAACAGGTCTGATGACAAGCTGGGCTCCACTTGGTGAGCTGAAGAGTTCCCCAGTCAAACTGAGGGGGCGTGACGCTGGAGCCAAGGTAATCCTAGAATCACTGGATGAATTCATTTTTCTAAGATGAGGAGTTCCATCTCCTCTTCGTGGAGAGCACCGGTGAGAAGACGAACTGGCTCTGTCATCAAGGAGATTCAGCTGGGAAATGGCTCACCATAGATGGTGGCAATGCATAGAGAAGTTTCCAAGGGGCGGGTAGAGATACCCAGGAGTTGCACTAAGTCCTTGAGAATAAAGTTCCCTCCTGCTCCGGAATCTATCAGAGCAAGGACAGGGAAGGAATGAGATTCCCAGGTTAATGTAACTGGTAAAGACAGTTGAGGGGTGTTTCCAAGATGGCCGCATGCTAGTACCAGGAGCTCCGGACATTCTTGGAGTCCCAATATAAAATTACTTTGCTGTAGAAATTTCCTGAAAATATAATGGGAAAAAGAAAGGAGAAGGCTAGAACTTACCCCAGTGCTGGCGAGATGTTACCTGTGACTTGCCCTATGGACCAACATGTCGTCCGGAACCTGGAAAGTAGCTCTGAAGCGAAATCCTTGGAAGGAATAGCGTGTGGTGTCCCAACGCAGTCTGTTCTGGATTTGGAGTCATCGTTATTGCGGGAGCCGAGTCGGGCTCCTCCACAACCTGGCCCCCCTGTGGAGCGAGATGACGTGATCACTCAGCTCCCGTCGCAAGGAGAAGATCGAAGGCAGTCGGCTGCCTCTACCTCAGCGTCGGGTGGAGCCATAATGGAGGAGCAAACACAAGGAGTGGTGAGCCAGACAGTGAACGGAGATAGACCTGGACTTGACCAAGCATTGAATCATGTTACAGTGTCTCAGCAACCAAATACGGAGGTAACAACCTTTACATTATTAAGACCATCTCAAATAACTTTGGAAAATGTATGGGAAGCATTAACCAAGCTTACAAATCAACTCTCATGCTATGTATCCCAGCAACAAGAACTAACTCACCAGGTCAACGCCATAAAAACTCAAATTATTGAGATAAAGGAATAAAATGAGACTTTAGAAACTAAAGAATCAAGTATGCAGAAGTCAGTAGACACTGTAATAAAGGGACATTTATATTTACAAAATAAGATGGAAAACCTTGAGAGCAGCATATGATGCTGCATTCTCAGGATACTGAATTTCCCAAAGAAAAAAATGTCTCTCCTATTGAAATGCTCCGTAAATATTTTCTGGTGATATTATCTATAAAAGAAGAGATGATTCCACCAATTTCTAAAGCTTATTACCTGCCTGTTAAGTCTTCTCTGCAAGTGAACATAAGACCTGAATCATCACCTATAATAGATACCTCACATTTATCCTCTTTCCTGGAAAATTCAATTGAAGAAGAAGTGAAAACCTCGACTTTGATTTTAACACTAGCATTGGACTCAGATAATTTGTCCTTAAAATGTTTTTTAGGAAAAGAGATGCAGTATTTTTTGGGAAAAAAATACACATGTTCCCAGATGTAGCAAAAACCACACAAGCAAAAGAAAGCATTTCTTAATGATGTGCCCAGCTGTAATAGGCATGGGCGCATCTTTTTGGTTGTATTTTCCCTGTAAATGTGTGGTGAAACACACTGGGATAAAATATGTGTTTTTTGATCCCCTACAATTAAATTCTTTTGTGAATAGCAAAGTTAACCTAGATATCTCAGTAGCTAGAACCAGCTCTGAATAAAGTGTCCGACCATAGAAAGGAAATTTCACTAGCTATGTGACGGCCCATCCTATTATTTCTAGATAGATTTGGTTTCCTACAGATTTTCATTGGAACTCCCCCTTATAATGTGATCTGACAGGATAGTACAGGGAATGAATGTAAAAGTTTATTATTCCTGCCAAAAATTGTTTGTGATTTGTGAGACATTTTTGTCTCTGTATATCATTGCTTGTCAAGTTTATTCTTGTAAACTGATTAAAAAAGTAATAAATAAAAGATTTTAAAAAAAAAAAAAAGACATTTGAGGAGCCGGTGAAGGACCCTTACTGAACATAGGCCTGGAAGTTTCCTGGACGGACTGGACAATACTAGAGATGGTGACTGGGAGCTCCACAATAAAGGCATAGGCCCAAATGCCTCTGCTGGAGGTGCTCCTCCGGGGACAAGCACCCGCGACCCAACTGCTCCTTCACTTTCAAGATAGATGGAGCTCCACAGGGGGTGGAGCCAGTGGTAGGTGGTGAGCGGGAATGCTCCATAGGTGGGTCGTCTGGGCATCCGAGCCTCACAGTAGCACTCTTGAAAGCGATGGTCGATGCGGCCTACCAAGTCAATAAGATCCTCAAGCCACTAACTCATCTTTGAACTGGGAGGATAGCTCATCCTGGTATATAGCTCTGAGACAATCTTCTTGCCAGGACAATTCTGTAGCAAGAGTTCAGAATTCAATGGTGTAATCGTACAAGGCCTGTTGACCTTGCCGTAGGTGAAGAAGGTTGGTGCTTGCCACAGCCTGCCATCCTGGATCATCAAAGGTCCAACAGAAGACAGCCACAAAGCGAGAAAGCTCTTGTAAGAGTAAATCCGAGTGCTCCCACAGGGGGCAGGCCCATGCCAACGCCTTACCCTTGAGTAGAGACAAGATGAAGGTAACTTTCGTGAGTTCATCTTGGAAGATGGATGGCTGCAGAGCAAATTGCATGTAGCATTGGTTAATAAACCCTCTGCAGAACTTGGAGTCCCCATTGAAGTGTGCTGGAGCGGGTAGGGCCAATAGAGCCCTCAAAGGCAAGGGTGATGGCTGGTGGCTAGCTGGAGATGGCGACGGAACTGAAAGGCCCATTTGGGTGTTCCCGGGCCATCAGCTGTGTTAATATAAATAATATATTGTATCTATTAGGCTGACAACTCTATCACATTCTTAAGAACATGGACACAATTAATTGGTCAGACTGGATGGACCAATTGCTTTTTATTTCTGCTGTCATCTGCTATGTTACTATGTTACTGGGAGGTATGGTAATGACAGCAGAAAAAACCCCCAAATGGTCCGTCCAGTCTGCCAAGCAAGTTTCTTATGGTAGTGACTGCCGCTCCTGCAGGTTACCCCCAAGCCTTATGTTAAGAGTGGTAATATTTACAATCAAAATCAAGCAATTGTTATTATTTCTGAATATAGAGAAACATCCAGTCTATGTTTATATATATATATATATATATATATATATATATATATATATATATATATATATATATACACACACACATAATGAATCACCTCACAAAAAAAGAATCAAACACCAAGAAGGCAAATTCAAAAGGAACAATGTAAAGCATTCAAGGTATCATATAATTTCTTCTACCCACTTATAACAATTTTCAAATGCACTTCACTTTATAATGTGGATAAGGACCATCATACTACCAGCCTCAGGCTAAAGAAATAGCAGCATCAAGCTATGAGCTTCAAGCCTTATTTGGATAGCAAATGTATAATCTTAGGCCCACAGTACTATATTGAAAACATCAATGTCTAAGCTTTTTTTTTTTTTTTTTTTTTTCATTTTTATCAGTTTCAAATGCTCGTAAGAACAGATGTTACTTTCCTAGATATTTTGTTTTATTACATGGTATTCCAATTGTCACAATGTATCTCTGAACAACTGTAAACTGACTGGGAAAATCAAAATACAGACCCCAATGAGATATCAACTTGCAGATATAAATACAGCTTCCAACTTAACAAATCTAAATTTAGTTCTTGAACGTGAACACTTGTATAATAACATGCAGGAACTATTTACTCATCAGTTTAGTTTGAATAAATTAGTTTAATATTCTTCTTTTAGATGAAACAAGTGTGAGTGCTCTAGTCAAACCATTTTCATGGACTAAAGCAGGATAGCTCCTGAATTTATGTGTTTTATTTGTATGATTTGTTAACTCTTGGATGTACTTCCTGCTCAGAAAGGATAGTTTCTGAAGACTAACTTTATATGGGCCCAAGATAGGGCTCATATATTTCACTAACAACATTAATGATTAGCATTTTATTACTTAGTATTAAGGTGGAGCCCAGTCCTGAAAAGACGCTCTGTTGCTCAGAATCTAAATCCCTCTTCCCCGCAGCATCCTCTCATCCACACACTGAGATTGTGGAGCTCATCCTGCCTCTGGGGTTCTGCACATGGCATGGGGTGAAAGGATTCCATTGCATGAATTTTGGGAAGGCTACTAGCCACAGTGTACTTGGTCAATACCACATTATTTTCCTTCTCCAGTGAAAATACCATAGCTCAATAAATGACACTCTAATGCCTAGATTCATCATTCTGTTATATTTATATATAGCAGAATGATAAGCCACACAAAAAAAGGGGTGGGGTGGGGGTGAAATTGTGCAGTCGGCCACACAGTTTCACACCCATAGCACCACAGGAAAAGGTGTAGTTATTTCCCGCAGTGCTGCCGGCATTCATGTAGAAAACATTATCACCCTCAGTGCAGCTGGGACAAAACTTCACCCAAATCCTGGCTTCCATGGTTGGAACCCTTCTACTCTAACCACTAGGCTATTTTCTTATCAAATGCTTAAATCATCTCCTTTATTCAAGCACATCCATCAACCACCAACTAAGCTAATCCATTTTGACTCTCTGTATAAACAGCCTGTGAATACTTTTGGTTGTAACTGCATTCATGTGGAGTAGGTCATGTCTAAATGGAACAGAAGTGAATGTGATCCCCAGTCACTTTTACCCCATCAGTTCCCCTTTAAATATCACTAGCTTCAGGGCCAAATGGCTCCATATTGGATTACAGCCATAAAGTAATATAACAGTACTATAATAAGTAAAGCAGTATGGCTGTAAAGCAAGTTTTATGGCCATCAATCTTGTATGTCGTGTTGCGGTCCTGCCCGCGAGGAGCGCGGGCAGGCCCTTACCTCCATGCTGCCAGCCGGGCCGCTGACACCGCTGCCACTGCGGCGGTCCCTCCGAGGTGTCCTGGCTCCTCCCCGGCCGCCCTCTGCTTCGTGCAGCGGGGCCGACCCTTCGCGAGCTCTCCCTCGCGGTCGGGACCCCCGCTGTCTCTCCTGGCTCTCCCCGGCTTGCTCGGCCGCTCCCGGGGTCCTCAGCCGGCAGGGAGGGCGTCCCTGCCGGTGCCCGTGCTGCAGTCCGGGTCCTCGCCCGGCAGGGAGGCCGTCCCTGCCGGTGCCTGCAGCTCTTCACACTGCTACAGCTTCCTCAGCTCCCTGCAGCCAGCCTCTGACTCCGGCTTGCTTCCGACTCCACTTCAGCCTACAGCCTGCTTCAGACTCCGGTTTGCTTCTGACTCCGCTTCACCCAGTGCCTGCCTCTGTCTCCGGTTGTTACTAACTCCGCAGCCGCCCGCTACCCTGCCTTCCTGCTTCATTGATGTATTAATAAATTAGCAGTAGAGTAATCTGTCAATCATGATAAACAACAGTGATCATCCCAGAAAAACATGTAAATCCAATTTGCTATTAAGACCTAAAGGATAGACAGTATTCAAACGATAGATCCAACGTTGTTCGGACTGTAATAGAAGGCGTTCTCAATCTCCTCCACGCCAGTGTAACGGAACATGATCTATCGCACAAAATTGTAAGTCTTCAAACGTATGTCCCTTCTCAGTACAGTGTGAGACTAGTGATTCATTCACTCTACAATTTCTTATGTTAGATTGATGGCTGAACCGAATGACGGTATATAAAAATAAATAAATAAATAAATAGATAGATAAATAAATAAAAGCAAACATAGTCCATATGCCTATATGTAAAAAATCACCGAAGCTAATGATTTCTGAATTATCCCAAACAACTGAAAAGCAGGTTGTTAATACAAATAAAAAACACACTTTGAAATGTCTGTATGTCAATGCCAGAAGTCTAAGAAGTAAGATGGGAGAGTTAGAGTGTATAGCAGCAAATGATGACATTGACATAATTGGCATCACAGAGACTTGGTGGGAGGAGAATAACCAAAGGGACAGTGCTATATCAGGGTACAAATTATATCGCAATGATAGGGAGGATCAAATTGGTGGGGGCATGGCACTTTATGTCCGGGAGAGTATAGAGTCCAACAGGATAAAGATCATACAAGAGACTAAATGCTCAGTAGAATGTATATGGGTAGAAATCCCATGTGTGTTGGGTAAGAGTATAGTGATAGGAGATACTACCATCCACCTGGACAAAATGGTCAGACAGATGATGAAATGCTAAGAGAAATCATGGAAGCTAACCAATTTGGCAGTGCACTAATGATGGGAGATTTCAATTATCGAATAACCAAAAATGTGGAACCCAAATTAATAATTAAATAATAGCCTACGAAGGTGTCAGCAAGCCTTGATGTTATATGTCACTTTAAGTAGACACTAACTGGTCTTTTCAATCATCCACCTTCATCATTTTTTAATGCAACAAAATATTTTTTCTTTTTTCTTTTTTAAAATAGTCCTCCATCCATATTAGCAGAAGTGACTCTTTAACACCCGAATATTAACATTGCCCTACACAGGCCGGTGTTTCGCTGGATGAGCTTCCTCAGGGGCACGTAGAAGTAAATTCAGCAAGAGCCATATATCTAAAAGGATTAAATGGAGTTGCACATTTGTAGAAGCAAGTAGAAAATTGGAAATAAAATCAGTACTTATCTGAAAATATCGTGGCTACCTTCTTAGACGGGACCAGACGTCTCAACCATCTTGTCAGAGGAACGAATGGAGGAACCAAAACCGAGGCTAGCGTCCCTTTAAATTCGCCATTTTGATGTGACGTCAGCCATCATTGATGTATTAATAAATTAGCAGTAGAGTAATCTGTCAATCATGATAAACAACAGTGATCATCCCAGAAAAATATGTAAATCCAATTCGCTATTAAGACCTAAAGGATAGACAGTATTCAAACGATAGATCCAACGTTTTTCGGACTGTAATAGAAGGTGTTCTCAATCTCCTCCACGCCAGTGTAACGGAACATGATCTATCGCACAAAATTGTAAGTCTTCAAATGTATGTCCCTTCTCAGTACAGTGTGAGACTAGTGATTCATTCACTCTACAATTTCTTATGTTAGATTGATGTTCGATCATTCTCATCTTCAGAAGACGTTTGGTTTTACCAATGTAGAGCAGTGAACATGGACATTCAATCAAAAAAACGACCATAGAAGAATTACAGGTAGTATCGTGTCTCAAAAATATTTTGTAGCCAGATGACACAGTCAAAATTCTCTTTAATAGACATTGAAGAATGACAGATTGAACAAGTATTGCAAGGGTAATGTGAGCCAGTCAAATGATTTGACATAATTGACATCATTGAACTGTCAGATCGTACCAAAAAATTCTTTAAATTCATGGCATGCGAAAAGGTAATCCGTGGAGGTAATTTAAAGATGTCATGTGTCTGTAGAATGTGCCAATACTTAAGAATAGATTGACGAAGTTTGAAAGCCACTGAGGAGTATGGCAGAATGCAAGTATATCGCGAGGAATCATCTATAGGCCGCGGAAGAAACAACCATTCGTGATGGGAATACTTGGCTCGCAAATAAGCCTTCTGAATGCTTGAATGAGGGTACCCTCTGGCTGTAAAGCGTTCATGTAGGATTTTTGATTGAATTTCAAAATCCGCTGTGGTAGTACATAGACGTCTCAAATGTATAAATTGGCTCACAGGTAAATTTTGTTTAAAATTTCTCGGGTGTGCACTAGAATAGTGTAAGTAGGTATTAGAACTTACTGGTTTTCGAAAAAGAGACGTCACAAATTTCCCAGCAATAATGGTAATCTGTATGTCAAGAAATGTAATTGAATGAGAATCAATAGAGGCAGTGAATTTCAAATGTAAATTAAGAAAATTCAACCAACGTAAAAAAGATCTGAACATGTCCTCATCTCCTCTCCATAAAACAAAAACATCATCAATATATATTTTCCAAACAATCAGATGTTGCATATAGGGATGATTAGTTAACCATCGATCCTCAAAATAATGCATGTAAAGATTCGCTAGATCTGGGGCCATGGTAGCCCCAATGGCAGTTCCACACACCTGAAGAAAAAAATCTTGATTGAAAGCAAAAACATTTTTCTTTAAAGCAATTTGTAACAATTGTAACAAAAATTCACTAGGAATTCGATGAGGTCTTGGACCTGATCAAAAAAGGTTTCTGCAATATCAATGGATAGATGTATATAAAGCTTCACCATCTAATGTAGCCATTTTTAAATCAGTGGTGTCAATCTCTAGATGTTCTAAAAGTACAATCATGTCTGACGAGTCTCTGATATATCAGAGTCTGACGAGTCTGACGAGTCTCCTATATCAGAGGTCCAGTTTGGTGAACACCTTGGCCCCTTGTAGCCTGTCCAGGAGTTCCGGTATCAAAGGCAGGAGGTACCGATCCCGCCGGGTAATGCTGTTCAAGCCACGGTAATCTATGCAGGGTCGGAGGGACCCGTCTTTCTTCGCTACGAAGAAAAAGCCTGCTCCAGCCGGAGACTTAGATGGTCAAATGAACCCTCGGTCCAGGTTCTCCCGGATGTATGCAGACATGGCTTGAGTTTCCAGAAGGGACAACAGGTAAACCCATCCTCGTGGCGGCGTGATACCTGGGAGCAGGTTGATCGCGCAGTCAAAGGGGCGGTGCTCCAGGAGGATCTCAGCCTTCTCCTTGGAAAACACGTCGAGATAATCCTGATAGTGGGATGGCAGACCCAGGGTCAAAGTCAGGAGAGGAATTGGTGGCCGAGTGACCGTGGCTAGGCAGGAATCAAAGCACGCTGGTCCCCAGGATGCCACCTGAAGGGAATCCCAAGCGATTACGGGCTAGTGCTTCCGAAGCCAAGGTCATCTCTGTGTACAACAGCAACGAGTACCGGCAGATCAGGAAAAGGCAGGGACAAGAAGGGAAAGGCATCTGCGAAGAGACAAGGCTTGCAGGCATGAGATCCATCAGCACCAGAAGGAAGTGCAGGGATCTTTTACCATCTCTGCATAAAGCAACAATGAGCAATGAGGTTTAGTAGAACCTGCATAAAAAAAAAAAATAGCAGAGCAATTTCTACAGAGTGTGCATACTCTGGGTTCCCAGAAGGGATTAGCTACTTGAGTATTTTAATAGTCCTACTCACGTGTTTAGAAGAGACAAGTGATGAAGGACAGCTGGCCAGGGAAAAAAAGATTTAGGAGAGTGGAGGCATCTGCAAGGAGACGAGGATTGCAGGTGAGAGAAATGTTGGCACCAGAGAGAAGTGCAAGAGCGTAATTGCCATCTCTGCCTACAGCAGTGATGAGGATTGGCAGGCTAGGCAAAGGCAGAGACAGAAAGGGGAAGGCATCTGAGAAGAGACAAGGTTTGCAGGTATGAGTTCCATCAGTGCCGGAAGTAAGAGCAGAGGTTCATTGACAATCTCCACGTTCAGCAGCGACGACGTTGATAGTCTTAATGGAACCATCATTGATTAAGGACTAGTTATCTAATGCTTGTTATCCTGGCCACCCCTCTGTCTCTTTCTCTGCTTGAGTCTCTGTGAAAGGGGTTCCTTTCGGTGGCAAGGCTTTCACCAGAGGAGTTTTGCTGGACCTTTCCCATACCCAGCAAAGTAGCATTCAACTCTCAAATTACTCTACATAGCTCCTGGAAAGCAGCATTGATGCTATCAGCTAATCCTGTTTCTTGCTGTCTCGTCTGCCTTTGCATCCTTCTCATTTATTTGTGCACCTTCCTAATCTTTGAATGAATAACCTTCCATCCTGTTGTCACAGTGATCTTTAACTGCTCTTGCCTGGCGAAGAGTTCCTCCATCAGGTGTTCTGCAAAGACATCCATGGAGGTGCGTGGAGTTTCATTATTTTGCTCCTCCTCATGGCCAGCACTGGGTTCCTCAACAACAAGTGATACACCACCCCAAGAGTTGGGTGATGTCTCCACCCAAGTGAGATTGAGCTCAACATTCTCATTTTCCACATGTGAGGAATTCATCGGCTCACTGAGCAGCATTAGTGAAGCATCCCACAACCCTTCTGTTGTATTTGTTACATTTTCTGCTTCTGCGCCTGTCTCCTCTACCACATTCACCTCTGTGGCAGGGGCCTCCTGTATGGACCCCTGTGATGAAGTTCCTTTGGATGCTGGTCCTTGCCAGTTCCTCTACCTCTGTTAACTGCACCTCGCATGAGGAACATGTTGGCTCCCCTCCTGTTTGGCGCTTGCACCTTTCTATCTTGGCCACCTAGGCTTTTACAGCCAATCTGGTGATGTGCCACCAATGCTTCAGTTGTTCAACTGAACTGTTTGCCTCCACCAGGCTGCTGACATCCCACATCCTTCGCTTTACCATTGTGGAAGTCTTCTGTCCAAAAACTGCCTTGTACTTCTCACAGACCTTCCTCGCAAGCAGATCCTTCTCTTCCTCTGTAAAGAATGCCCCCCTCTGCCACCTTTTCTCCTTCTGGTTACTGGGACCATCCTGCTGTGGCTCCCTACTAGAGATGAGCTTTGTTTTTTTCTACCAGGTCGTTTTTTGAGTTGGACGCTTTGGGGTAAAGTTCATTTTTCCTCGGTTAGTTTTTTCGAAAAACAAACAAAAACTGAACGGGGAAAAATGAAACGGGCCCAAAAAATGACACGGGAAAGCGAAGCTTTACAAAACCCATCTTGTGCTCCTACCATGTGACAGGGGCTGACCAATGGCACCAGTAGCCCCTGTGACACAGTGAGGGCAAAGGCTATTGGTGCCATTTTGATTACTGGCAGCCGACAGCGAGATCGCTCCCGGACCCCCGCTGGTACCCCAAGACTTGCAAAAAGTCCTTGGTGGTCCAGCGGGGGTCTGGGAGCGATCTCCTGCACTCGGCTATCCGAAAAATACATTTTTCTCGTAGTTTGGGGAAAATCCGTTTCAGGGGGCGCGGCCCCCGAACCATGACAAATTAGGCAATTTCATTGAAATTTCCTAATTCGTCATAAATGAATGCACATCTCTACTCCCAACCTCCCTAGCCACTACACCCTCTCCCATCTCCCTCTCCCCTTCCCTTTGCTCTATCTCCTCCATCTGCCTTCTTTCCCCTGCACTCTCACCCCCATCTGCACATTCATAGTCTTGCACACCCGCTCCTCCTACCCCATCTGCCCTCCCTGACTACACTCAACTGACTCAGATGCCACACTACTCCTTACCATCCTGTCCCCACTGGCCCACCTGTCACATTCACCTTCACCCTCAGACAGCCCCCTCCCCCATCACACTGCATTCTCAGAGCAGTCACAGACTCTCACTCCACTTTATCTAATTAAGAGGATGAAAATATAGACAGGCAAAAAGACGAAAACACAATAATGTACTTCCAAGCTCCACTCACAGACCAGAGATGAAGGAAAGGGTAAACAGCAATGAGTAAACAATTAGCATAAAAAACTGCACTCAGCAATCACCTCCTCCTGCTCTAACTAACTCCTAACACCCACACAGGGCTACTGTAAGGATCTGCTTTTTAGCCGGAAAGGGGAGTATTCTGTAATTATTGACATATATGTACAGCAATCACAACTCTCTATAGATCATGTCACTGTACACAACCAATGGAACATGTGCAACAGGTTCGTGCTCTCAACTATGCACTTACTGATACAGTCAATACAAAAACTGCTGCTTTTCCCACACTTACCTTACCTGACATTATTGCTGCCACACAGTTTTAGTTATCACCCCCTAATTAAAAACATAGGTCTGCGGACTTTCCATCATATTTCTGGTCACTAAAATCATCCCAACAGTTGACCTTAGATGCGCTCACTATTTTCAACGTTTGCGCAGATTTTCTATGCAGATTCAAGCACAGCTTATTACATGGCACTGCTACCACGTTTGTGCATGGTTATTTCATTTCTGTGTGGATTTCTGCATGCAAATAATTTACATACATTTTTCTTTTTACATCTTGTGGGGGCACTAGCTTTCACCACACGCATGCTACAAAAACCCGCACAGACAATTGTTTCACTGCAGGTCTTATTAATTGGCCCCTATAATTGTCCAGAAATTCTGACTAAATTCACAAGTCCTCTTTTACTTCTGTGGATTTCTAATGAAGTGATGCTTTTGTTTATGCCTAGATACTGCTAACTTCCTGAGGAAAGCTCAACCGATTGGCATGACACAACACACAAAGTTTAGCTGTCCTATCAGGGACTGCAATTATCTGACATTTTGCACTTTCACCTGTAGGGATGTGAATCGTTTTCCATATCGTCTTAACGATAGAAATCGTGTGGCAGGGCAAGAAAATCGTCTTAGGCACGATTTTTTAGTTAAAAAATCGTTAAAAATTGTTTTTTCCGATTAGTGCGCACTAACTCGAGTTAGTGCGCACTAACGGGAGTTAGTGCGCACTAACTGGGAGTTAGTGCACACTAACTGAAAATGATACAATTTGACACTTTTCAGGTCAGTTAAGGTCAGTTTAGGAATGAATATGTATTCCTATTGGCTGCCCTCTTATTTATTCATGTTACCAAGTTTCCTACTGACAGTATATGGGGCATGGGAAATGGAAACAGTTGGTAGCTTGACAAAACAAGTAATGTGATCAGTCAATGTGACTAGAACTTGTGCCCTAACCCTGATACCAGGGGTATTGTGATCTTCCTGCACACAGTGCCCTATCCCTATTAATACCAGGAGTGTTGTGATCTTCCTGCACACAGTGCCCTATCCCTAATACCAGGGGTGTTGTGATCTTCCTGCACACAGTGCCCTATTCCTGATACTGGGGGTGTTGTGATCTTCCTGCACACAGTGCCCTATTCCTGATACCGGGGGTGTTGTGATCTTCTTGCACACATCCCAATATCAGGGATAGGGCACTGCATGCAGGAAGATCACAACACTCCTGGTATTAATAGGGATAGGGCACTGCATGCAGGAAGATCACAACACTCCTGGTATTAATAGGGATAGGGCACTGCATGCAGGAAGATCACAACACTCCTGGTATTAATAGGGATAGGGCACTGCATGCAGGAAGATCACAACACCCCTGGTATCAGGGATAGGGCACTGTGTGCAGGAAGATCACAATACCCCGGAGGAGTGAGGGTCAGGCAGCTCCCCCCTGTCTGTGAAGCCAGCCTCTCACTAGTAATGCAGGGAGGGAGCTGTCTCAGACTTCACCATCCTCCCCCCCCCCTTACCCACACACCATTCACTAGCTGGGACATGGGGGAAGTCAGGAGTGAGGGTCAGGCAGCTCCCCCCTGTCTGTGAAGCCAGCCTCTCACTAGTAATGCAGGGAGGGAGCTGTCTCAGACTTCACCATCCACCCCCCCCCCCTCACCCACACACCATTCACTAGCTGGGACATGGGGGAAGTCAGGAGTGAGGGACAGGCAGCTCCCCCCTGTCTGTGAAGCCAGCCTCTCACTAGTAATGCAGGGAGGGAGCTGTCTCAGACTTCACCATCCTCCCCCCCCCCTCACCCACACACCATTCACTAGCTGGGACATGGGGGAAGTCAGGAGTGAGGGTCAGGCAGCTCCCCCCTGTCTGTGAAGCCAGCCTCTCACTAGTAATGCAGGGAGGGAGCTGTCTCAGACTTCACCATCCTCCCCCCCCCCTCACCCACACACCATTCACTAGCTGGGACATGGGGGAAGTCAGGAGTGAGGGTCAGCAGCTCCCCCCTGTCTGTGAAGCCAGCCTCTCACTAGTAATGCAGGGAGGGAGCTGTCTCAGACTTCACCATCCTCCCCCCCCCCCCCCCCTCACCCACACACCATTCACTAGCTGGGACATGGGGGAAGTCAGGAGTGAGGGTCAGGCAGCTCCCCCCTGTCTGCGAAGCCAGCCTCTCACTAGTAATGCAGGGAGGGAGCTGTCTCAGACTTCACCATCCTCCCCCCCCCCCTCACCCACACACCATTCACTAGCTGGGACATGGGGGAAGTCAGGAGTGAGGGTCAGGCAGCTCCCCCCTGTCTGTGAAACCAGCCTCTCACTAGTAATGCAGGGAGGGAGCTGTCTCAGACTTCACCATCCTCCCCCCCCCCCCCTCACCCACACACCATTCACTAGCTGGGACATGGGGGAAGTCAGGAGTGAGGGTCAGGCAGCTCCCCCCTGTCTGTGAAGCCAGCCTCTCACTAGTAATGCAGGGAGGGAGCTGTCTCAGACTTCACCATCCTCCCCCCCCCCTCACCCACACACCATTCACTAGCTGGGACATGGGGGAAGTCAGGAGTGAGGGTCAGGCAGCTCCCCCCTGTCTGTGAAGCCAGCCTCTCACTAGTAATGCAGGGAGGGAGCTGTCTCAGACTTCACCATCCTCCCCCCCCCCCCTCACCCACACACCATTCACTAGCTGGGACATGGGGGAAGTCAGGAGTGAGGGTCAGGCAGCTCCCCCCTGTCTGTGAAGCCAGCCTCTCACTAGTAATGCAGGGAGGGAGCTGTCTCAGACTTCACCATCCTCCCCCCCCCCCCCCTCACCCACACACCATTCACTAGCTGGGACATGGGGGAAGTCAGGAGTGAGGGTCAGGCAGCTCCCCCCTGTCTGTGAAGCCAGCCTCTCACTAGTAATGCAGGGAGGGAGCTGTCTCAGACTTCACCATCCTCCCCCCCCCTCACCCACACACCATTCACTAGCTGGGACATGGGGGAAGTCAGGAGTGAGGGTCAGGCAGCTCCCCCCTGTCTGTGAAGCCAGCCTCTCACTAGTAATGCAGGGAGGGAGCTGTCTCAGACTGGTATCAGGGTTAGGGCACTGTGTGCAGGAAGATCACAACACTCCTGGTATTAATAGGGATAGGGCACTGTAAGAGATGACTGTAGTAGATTGAATAAAGATCTGATGTTTCTGCTCTCCTCACACCAAACAAAAACAACACACAAGCAGAGAAGCCCTTCTTACAAAGCTGAGCTAGTGAGTTAAGTAGGAGGAAAAGTAAACATACTGGTGCCAGTGTGGCTACTTAAAAAATACACTTACCAACAATCAATTACATATATTTGAACTGTGTACAGTTCCAGCCAGGACCACCTTTCTAAAATGCACAGTGATTGGCAAATTCAACATGCACTAGCATTTCAGGTGCCTGCTAACAAAAATAATAAACAAACAAGTTCTAGTCACGTGAGTGCTGATCATTACATTACTTTTTTTGTCAAGCTTCCAACTGTTTCCATTTCACATCCCCCCAACCATATTGGTAACATCAATAGATAAGAGCACAGCCAGCCAATAGGAATACATACATACATATTCATTCCTAAGTGACCTTTACTGACCTGGGAAGTGTGAACACTTTGTTTCATTTTCTGTTGGTGTTCGTTAGTTTCCAGTTCCATTTCCCATCCCCCCAACCATCACCTCAGTGGTAACCTTGGTAATATCAATAGATAAGAGGGCAGCCAGCCAATAGGAACACATATTCATTCCTAACTGACCTTCAGTGACCTGGAAAGTGTTTATTTGTATCATTTTCAGTTAGTGCGCACTAAATCGAGTTAGTGCGCACTAACTCCCCGTTAGTGCGCACTAACTCGAGTTAGTGCGCACTAACACGATTTAACGATTTTTAACGATAAATCGTTAGAATTTCTATTGTATCGTGTTCTATAACGATTTAAGACGATATAAACATTATCGGACGATAATTTTAATCGTTGAAAAACGATTCACATCCCTATTCACCTGTCATGCTTTCGAAAGGGTACCTGCTAACTTGATTACCATAATCATCCAGATGCATGACAAGATTTGGGTTCAGTCCAGCTTGATCCTGAAGAAGGTATTAATCTTTGAGATTTCTTTTATGACAGACAGATTCCAAAACTGGGAAACCACTGTTTTGAAGGATCTGACTAGGGATGAAGATGCACTTGACATGATGGGACTTGCAACAAGAAAACATCCAAGTATTGTGCTAGTTTGTCATTTGTTCCCAATTGTACTGTAAGCCAGAAGATGTTTTCAAGATATTTGCAGGAAATTGCACAGCTTTTGGTATACATTTGTCAAAGCAGTAAGTGCCTAGGATTTTAAAATGTGAAAAATGGAAATAGTACGGTTGAGTGGGTAGCAGGTGGAATGCTTATTTAAGAACCTGATGTCCACAGACCATCACCAAAGTGATTGCTTGATCAAAGGATGTATAATGCATAGAGCACAGTAGTGAACTGAGAAAGTCATTCACTCTCACACTCATAGAATATGAATAGATTATGGAATAGATTGAATTTTCCTTTTTCATTTTTGGGTCCCATGCCTAACAAAGAGATCATAAAGCTAAGATTCAGTGGACTCCACTTTCTTAAAAAGCATTCTGCCCACTAGTGGATAGGATATTATCTGTGATCTGATATGGCAATGATGCTATCACCACAGTGCTACATAGTGGCCAAAATGAACATGCATGCTTGAATCTGTAAGAGCCTTGACAGGAAAATTGATTGGCGGAAGATGTCCTCTGAAAGTTCTGGCTCCTTTAGTTTGCAGTAAAATCACCAGTCCTAGGATGGATATGAGTGACGTTAAAGCTGCTGATGAAAGCAGAAAATGACAACAGCCTGAGATGTGTCATTTCATATAGCCATATGCCTATAGCCTTATGTAAAGCCCTTTAGCATAGCTATGGATACACAGAAAGCAGGCTAAACCAGCAGGTGCATATCTGGACCCCCTAGAAAGTTATTTTCAAGGAGAGGAGGAATGGAGTCCTTTCCGCTTGGAGGGGTACCTGAACTATAGAAATGTTGAGTAGAGAGCAGATCAATGCCACAGCATCTCCTGTAGCTGCAGTTAGTAGGGATGTGAATCGTTTTTTGACGATTTAAAATATCGTCCGATATATTTTAAATCGTCAAAATTGGTTAGAGGCAATATTTAATAGGAATTCCCCCGATTTATCGTCAAAAATCGTAAATCGGGGGAAGGGGGAGGGGAAGGGGGAGGGCGGGAAAACCGGCACACTAAAACAACCCTAAAATCCACCCCAACCCTTTAAAATAAATCCCCCACCCTCCCGAACCCCCCCAAAATGCCTTAAATTACCTGGGGTCCAGTGGGGGGGGGGGGGGGGGGTCCCAGTGTGATCTTTTACTCTCGGGCCTCCGGTGCGTTGTGGAAATGGCGCCGGCGCTACCTTTGCCCTGTCATATGACAGGGCAAAGGTAGCGCCGGTGCCATTTTGTTTTTTGTCCCCCAACGTCAGGAGCATAGGAGATCGCTCCCAGACCCCCGCTGGGCCGTATGGCCGGCGCCATTTTGTACGGCAAAACAATTTGAGTGCAAGGAGGTTGTTCCCGGACCCCCACTGGACTTTTGGCAAGTCTTGTGGGGGTCAGGAGGCCCCCCCCAAGCTGGCCAAAAGTCCCTAGGGGTCCAGCAGGGGTCCGGGAGCGATCTCCTATGCTCCTGACGTCGGGGGACAAAAAACAAAATGGCGCCGGCGCTACCTTTGCCCTGACAGGGCAAAGGTAGCGCCGGCGCCATTTCTACAATGCACCGGAGGACCGAGAGTAAAAGATCACACCGGGACCCCCCCTCTGGACCCCAGGTAATTTAAGGCATTTTGGGGGGGTTCGGGAGGGTGGGGGATTTATTTTAAAGGGTCGGGGTGGGTTTTAGGGATGTTTTAGTGTGCCGGTTTTCCCGCCCTCCCCCGATTTACGATTTACACGATATTTAAAGAAACAAAACCGCGACAATCCAATTCCCTCCCCCCCCAGCCGAAATCGATTGTTAAGACGATCGATCACACGATTCACATCTCTAGCAGTTAGTACACAAAGCAAAAATGAATAAAAAGGCACAGGATGTGGGAATGATTAGCTGCTCAATTATAGCATCTAAACTATTTTAAAATATTGAAGCATTGCTTCCCATTTCTCTTAATTTCCACTATATATTTTATGTCTGAAATACCTCACCTTGAATTGTGGAGAAATGCAGGAAATAAATATTTCAAATTAAAAATAAAATTAATAAGAAAGGGGGGCGAGAATATGTTTTTTTTTTTTCTTAATCTTCTGTTGGCTTGATACACATATAAACCCAAGTCTGGCTTGAATTTCAGGGGCTAAGGACTCTGATTGCTAAGCACTCCCCACTCTCTCCCATTTCCCCATCAAGCTACAGAGAAAAAATTGGTAAGAGGTTTGATCTGAAAGCTGACCAGCAAACTGACCTTATTATATTGTACCTCTTCTTTGCATAGTTTGGGACCACTATTTTTTATAAAGGTTGTTTTATCAATTTTTTAAATTTATTTTTCTGTACGATTCTTCTATTACTCTTATAAATTTGAAAAGCACATTAATCTTCCTAATGTGTGCCTGTTGTTCAAAATCTCTAAAATCTTTACTTAATGAGCAGCATAATGGCGAATAATAGTCAATGCTATCATTTGTCTTGTAGACAAGAAGAAAATGACAAACCAATGTCATCTTCCTTAATTAGCATTTTACAAAACTTGATTTTAAGGTGAAATGGCATTTATTGATTAATGCAATAGAGGTAATCTGGATATCCTTATGGAACTGACCTCGGAAAATGATGAACGATAAAAAGGAAGTATAGGAAAAGTGGTGCCATCTGGGAATTCACCTCTGTGTTAGAAACATACTCCAGTGAACTACAATGTAATTTTGTCTGCAAGACCAATTCATTTTAGTTTATATCTTCCAGACAAATGTTATCCATTGTCTTATGTTAACTAGGACAAACCCAGGAAACACATTTCAAAGGACATATTATATGTCTCATGCACCTTTTCAGGTGGGTCACCAAAGTAAGATTGCATTGAGTAGGCAACAGTACTTCCACTATTAATCTACTAAACTAAGGACCTGATTTTCAAAAGTATTTACATGCTTAAAACTTGGTTTTACAAATGTAAATGCATTTTACCTATGTAAATGGGCTTTTGAAAATTGCTACAATGTACAATATATGCCATTCAATTGTCCATAGATTTTACCCTCAAAACACATTTTGCAGGTAAATGGCTTTTGAAAATTGCTAAAATAGTATGTTACATTTACATTTGTAACTCCTTTGAAATTTCACCTGCAAGGAAGTAATTTGAAAGACTTACATGTGTAAATGTAAATACAATCATAGCAAATCTAAAATGTCATTTATGCACAGGGATGGTACATTCCAAACTGGTGCATAGTAGGGATGTGCAGACCAAAAGTTTAAGTTCATAAGTCCATAAGTCGAAAGGGGGTCCCATTTGCGGTCAATATGGACATATGGAGAATTCCATAAGTTGAGTCTATGTCCATATGTGCAAATAAAAATTTAAACCCCTCACCCGCCTTAATCCCCCCCACCCCCCAAGACTTACCAAAACTCCCTGGTGGTCCAGCGGGGTCAGGACGCCATTCCTGAACTCCTTTGCAAGGAGCACGTGACGTCGGCGTCACGTCAAAGTGACGCGGCGTCACGTGATTCCCCTCGGGTTCGCTCCGGGACCCCTCGTTGGGCCCAAAAGGCACTTTTGGCCAGCTTGGGGGACCCCCCCAAGCTGGCCAAAAGTGCCTTTTGGGCCCAACGAGGGTTCCGGGAGCGAACCCGAGGGGAATCACGTGACGTCGGCGTCACGTCGGAGTGACGCGGCGTCACGTGATTCCCCTCGGGTTCGCTCCGGGACCCCTCGTTGGGCCCAAAAGGCACTTTTGGCCAGCTTGGGGGGGCCTCCTGACCCCCCCAAGCTGGCCAAAAGTGCCTTTTGGGCCCAACGAGGGTTCCGGGAGCGAACCCGAGGGGAATCACGTGACGTCGGCGCCACGTCGGAGTGACGCGGCGTCACGTGATTCCCCTCGGGTTCGCTCTGGGACCCCTCGTTGGGCTCAAAAGTGCCTTTTGGGCCCAACGAGGGGTCCGGGAGCGGAACCGCGATGGACCACGTGACGTCGGCGTTACGTCGGAGTGACGCGGACGTCACGTGATTCCCCACGCGTCCGCTCCCGGACCCTCACGGAACTTTTGGCCAGCTTGGGGAGTTTTGGTAAGTCTTGGGGGGGGGTATTAAGGAGGGTGAGGGGTTTAAATTTTTATTTAGATCAACAATCGCAATTTCCAACGTATTCAACATAGCTATGTTGAATACGTTGGAAATCCGATCGTTTACGCCTCATCATTTTTTTAAGTTAAAAAAAAAAATAAGTTGCGTTTTCCATTTAAGTTCAAAACGAATGCACACCCCTAGTGCATAGGCACACATGTGTTACAACTGTCACTGCCCAACGTCTCCACTCCGCCCACTTTACCTTTTTGCGACTCCTCCTTCGGTTGATGGACGTATGGCTGCCGCGGCGTCTGCCTGCTGTGCTCTCCAGCGTCCACGGTCCGGCTTGGGTGCTGCATCCCGCCATGTTGTCCAGGTACCATAGGACGCGTGCGCCACGTGGCCCTGCTTCATATTCTCTCTTTGGCATAAACCCCCTGTGATGATGTCACGTATCCCGAATACAAAAGCCTACACTGTTTGCTAGCTAATCGAGTTAGCAAGGGAATCCTTACGGATGGGATTCACTCTCCGTACCTAGCTACTCTGCCTCTCCAACTTTTGGACTTTATCCTAACGGGGTACCCGCTCCTCGGGGGCCTCTCTCATTTCTTTCAGGTCGCTGTCAGGAACCGGTACTTGCTCCTCGAGGGCCCATGTTCCCTGACTCGCTGTCTGAACCTATCACTTCTGCTTGGAAGAAACCGCTGCCTACATCATCAGTGAGTTACCAACTTTATTTCCTCAGAGCTGTTCCCTGGAACCAGGTACTTGTTCCTCGAGGGCCTGCCTCTATTCCAGCTTCTGTGTTAACTTCCGGGAGAATCCGCTGTGTATGCTCCACTGTACTCACTATCTCAAGTTTTTTCCACTACAGCACAGCCATGGAGGGAATCGCTGTTCCAGTATCCTGAGGAACCCTAAGCCCAGCCAAGCTTCATTTCTACTCACTACTGCCACCTCTGGTGGCGTCTCAACTCTGTCTAATAAAAGATATAACTCTGTGTTGTGTGTCCCAAAGCTGAGCCTGACCTGTGGCCCCTCAGGGAACTTCCCCCCATGGGCATGGTCAGCTGCCACAGTGTCCAAGGGTCCACCCAAAAGATTTCAAACAATAACAGATTGCTAAGTCCATGGATCCGGCACAGCTCAATGCCCTGAAGGCCATTCCAGGCCTGGCCCTGCACATTTCTGAACAGCAAGACGCATTGGAGAAACTCACTCCAGCGTTCCATCAGCTGCAGGCACAGAAGACCCAAGGCGCTACTTCCAGTAATGAAGATCAGTTACCTGAAGTAACTTTAAAGACTACTGTACCACTGGCTGCTCCAATTCGTTCTCGGGAGAGATTCAGAGAACCAGGGGCTTTCTAAACCAGTGCTGCATGCATTTTGCATTACAGCCTTCTCACTTCCCCGCAGCTTTTGCCAAGACTACTTAAATTCTATCTTATCTTGATGGAAGGGCCTTGTCTTGGGCCTCTACACTGTGGGAACACAAGGATCCTATTTTGCAGGATATTGATGGATTTTTGGACTTATTTAAATCCATTTTTGGTGATCCTGCCCGAGTGACCGTTGCTGGTTCTGCTCTGGTGAACCTGAAGAAAGGCATCTGACCACTGGCTGATTTTGCAATAGAGTTCAAGACTCTTGCTACAGAAATCCGCTGGGACCCCAGATGCCTGAAAACTCTCTTCTTCAGAAGCCTGGATACTCGCTTGAAAGACGAGCTGGCCGCTCATGAAACACCTGACTCGCTGGGTGAACTAGTGGCTCCAGCCTAATAGAGGACCAGGTCAGAAGGAGGCTAGTGCTAAACCTGCACCTCGGATGGTTCCAGTAATTCCTGTTGCCAGTGGAGATGAACTGATGCAACTTGGTCGAAGTCATTTGACTTCTAAAGAGAGAAGACTACAGAAGAGGCAACCTGGAGAAACCTAAGCACTCTTGCAGGCAAGACACTGCTCCGCTTACATCACACTCCCATCCTGAATGCTTCGACACCACCACCAGAGTAACCCACCCATCAAGGAAAAATGCTCCGCAGTGGATGACCACCAATGAGTAGGGATGTGAATCGTTTTAGGACGATTAAAATTATCGTCCGATAATTTTAATATCGTCTTAAACCGTTATGAAACACAATACAATAGAGATTCTAACGATTTATCGTTATAAATCGTTAGAATCGTGAGCCGGCACACTAAAACCCCCTAAAACCCACCCCGACCCTTTAAATTAAATCTCCCACCCTCCCGAACCCCCCCCCCAAATGACTTAAATAACCTGGGGGTCCAGCGGCGGTCCGGAACGGCAGCAGTCCGGAACGGGCTCCTGCTACTGAATCTTGTTGTCTTCAGCCGGCGCCATTTTCCAAAATGGCGCCGAAAAATGGCGGCGGCCATAGACGAACACGATTGGACGGCAGGAGGTCCTTCCGGACCCCTGCTGGACTTTTGGCAAGTCTTGTGGGGGTCAGGAGGCCCCCCCCAAGCTGGCCAAAAGTTCCTGGAGGTCCAGCGGGGGTCAGGGAGCGATTTCCCGCCGCGAATCATTTTCCGTACGGAAAATGGCGCCGGCAGGAGATCGACTGCAGGAGGTCGTTCAGCGAGGGTTCCGGCGCCTCACTGAACGACCTCCAGGAACTTTTGGCCAGCTTGGGGGGGGCCTCCTGACCCCCACAAGACTTGCCAAAAGTCCAGCGGGGGTCCGGAAGGACCTCCTGCCGTCCAATCGTGTCGTCTATGGCCGCCGCCATTTTTCGGCGCCATTTTGGAAAATGGCGCCGGCTGAAGACAACAAGATTCAGTAGCAGGAGCCCGTTCCGGACCGCCGCTGGACCCCCAGGTTATTTAAGTCATTGGGGGTGGGGGATTTAATTTAAAGGGTCGGGGGTGGGTTTTAGGGGGTTTTAATGTGCCGGTTTTGCGATTTTACGATTTTTCGATTTTTCACGATTTTTCACGATATTTTACCCCCCCAAACGGCAACAATACGATTCCCTCCCCCTCCCAGCCGAAATCGATCGTTAAGACGATCGAGGACACGATTCACATCTCTACCAATGAGTTGCCGAATATACCCCCAAGAAGTTCCAATGCTCGCTGCCACCTGCATTGACGCAAGCTCTGAACAATGGCACCCACACTGCAAATATGGCATCCAGGTTGGTGCCACTGGTCTTTAAATTCTTGCCCATATCATCACCGCGCATAGGCCACAGCCTCTTCTTTGCATCCCATATGTACGCAGGCAGCATAAAGCTCACCAGCCCAGTGCATGCACAGGATGAACACCACTAACACAGAAGCACAGAGGAGAATGAGAATGCAATGAAAGGGTGTCAGACTCTCTGTCTTTCTCCCTGTATAGATTGCAACCAGTAAGTAACCCCCTGACATGGAGGGGGGGGGGGGCAGCACAGGAGATGGGAGTGCCCACCTGGCGCAAAGTTATATGTCACATTGGGCAAGGGCGAGGTTCTTGGTATTTCTTTTGTGGTATTGTTTGTCTAGTATTTATGACTGTCCCAAGCCTTACATTCAAAGTGCATGATCAAATATTATTAAGAACTGGAATAGTGTGTGGCTATCATAATTTCAATTCTTATTGGATTTCATTGTTATGAAAAATAAAGTTGAACATAAGAACATAAGAAATTGCCATGCTGGGTTAGACCAAGGATCCATCAAGCCCAGCATCCTGCTTCCAACAGAGGCCAACCCAGGCCTCAAGAATCTGGCAAGTACCCAACACCAAGAAGATCCCATGCTACTGATGCAATTAATAGCTGTGGCTATTCTCTAAGTAAACTTGATTAATAGCAGTTAATGGACTTCTCTGCCAAGAACTTATCCAAACCTTTTTTTAACCCAGCTACACTAACTGTATTAACCACATCTTCTGGCAACAAATTCCAGAGCTTTATTGTGCGTTGAGTGAAAAAGGATTTTCTCCGATCAGTCTTAAATGTGCACTTGCTAACTTCATGGAATGTCTCCTAGTCTTTCTATTATCTGAAAGTGTAAATAACCGATTCACATCTACTCGTTCAAGACCTCTCATGATCTTAAAGACCTCTATCATATCCCTCCTCAACCGTCTCTTCTCCAAACTGAACAGCCTTAACCTCTTCAGTCTTTCCTCATAGGGGAGCTGTTCCATCCCCTTTATCATTTTGGTTGCCCTTCTCTGTACCCTCTCCATCACAACTATATCTTTTTTGAGATGCGGGGACCAGAGTTACACACAGTATTCAAGGTGCGGTCTCACCATGGTGCGATAGTGAGGCATAACAACATTTTCCATTTTATTAACCATTCCCTTCCTAATAATTCATAATTCATAACATTCTGTTTGCTTTTTTGACTGCTGCAGCACACTGAGCTGACAATTTCAAAGTATTATCCACTATGATGACTAGATCTTTTTCCTGGGTGGTAGCTCCTAATATGGAACCTAATATCGTGTAACTACAGGAAGGGTTAGTTTTCCCTATATGCACTTGTCTATATTAAATTTCATCTGCCATTTGGATGCCCAATCTTCCAGTCTTGCAAGATTCTCCTGTAATGTATCATAATCCACTTGTAATTTAACTACTCTGAATAATTTTGTATCATCCGCAAATTTGATAACTTCACTCATCGTATTCCTTTCCAGAGCATGTATAAATATTTTAAAAAGCACTGGTCCAAGTAGATATCTTTGAAGCACTCTGCAGTTATCCTTTTTCCATTGAGAAAATTGACCATTTAATCCTACTCAGTTTTCTGTCTTTTAACCAGTTTGCAATTCACAGAAGGACATCACCTCCTATCCCTTGACTTTTTAGTTTTCTTAGAAGCCTCTCATGAGGGACTTTGTCAAATGCCTTCTCAAAAACCATATACACACTACATCTACCAGTTCACCTTTATCCATATGTTTTTGAGCCCTATCAAAAAATTGTAACAGATTTGTGAGACAAAACTTCCCTTGGTAAATCCATGTTGGCTATGTCCAATTAAACCATGTCTATCTATATGTTCTAGCCCGAATTTTAAAAGCTCTGCGCACAGTAAAATCGGGGGTTATGCATGTGGCTGGGCCTTGTGCACCATGCACATTTTAGAACAGGTTCGGCCAAGTGCATAACCCCCGATATGCACACAAATGCCGGGGCTGAAGAAAGGGTGGGCTGGGGGGCAGGAAGGAGTGGAGCGGGGCACGGGCCGGGATAGCACCATTTGACACTGTCCTGGAGACGTGCGCACTGGCAGCTAGCTGGCACGCAAAGTTTACTTCTGCTCCAGAGGAGCAGCAAGTAGAAAAACAAACAATTTGGGGATAGCTAGTGAGGGTTTAAGGGTCAGGGAGGAGAGGGGAAGAGGGAGGAAGAAAAGGGTTAGGATTAAGGAAGTTCCCTGCGAGGGAACTGGTCTAGGCACGATCGCGTCGCTATGGGTATTTTTCTAAAATTCCCCCCAAGCAGCGGAGGAGGCCCCTTGCCCGCATATGGATGTGTAGCATGAAAATCCGGTGAGCATGTAAGCCCGGATACAGTATTTTATAACATGTGCGTGCCGATGTGCGCATGTTATAAAATCAGCACGTCATTATGCGCGCACCGGGAACTGCGTGCACAAGGACGTGTGTGTGGCCTTTTAAAATCGACTTCTCTGTAATTTTGATCTTAAGAAGACTTTCCCCAATTTTTCCTGTCCCTGAATTTAGGCTTACCTGTCTATAGCTTCCCAGTTCACCTGTGGAGCCCTTTTTAAATATCGGAGTTACATTTGTCACCCTCCATCTGATGGATGCCCTGGTCATTACTATGCCTTGTTTCTACTCACAACCTTACTGTCTTTTATTTTGTGTGAGCTTGGTCCCCTCATTATAGCCTTGCTCTTTATATACTACAGAAGAATTTCTATTCTTACTTTACCCTTCTATCAAACCCATCTTTACTTTCATCCTATGCCGATTCTCTTTACCTTTGACACCCCAATCCCATTATGCTTTGAGTTGTCTCTATCCTTAACTGTATTGGGGTCCACCTTATTTTGCCCCATGAACTCTTCTTTTGACCTAGATTTTCCTCTAGGATGTTTTCCAAAGGTTTCTTATCCTATAATTACAACTATGTTTAGATGTATCAATAATTACAGATGCAGCAATAATTATAGCTTATCTAGAAACAGAAATTAAAAGCTCTTCGAAAAAAGGCAGTATGGTAAAGTTGTCCTGCAAAACTGGAATTCCTGGAAATATTGTAAATTAATTGTTTCTTTCAACTGTCATTCTTACTTCACTGGCATATATGGTAGATTTCAAATCATTTCTGTATCACTGTAAAAATGAAACTTGGCTTGCTGAATAACTAAGCTCAAATGAATTTCTTGAATGTGATAGCTCAATGCATGCTTTTTTCTTCTACATGCCACTCTAGGCATTTTCTGCAAATGCAGTTGGAAACAGGCCCTTTACAGCTCATTTCTCATTGCTAAATCTGAATGAAATTCAATTATCAGAGAAGTAGTCAGTAGGCTTCAATTTTGTGTGTCCTGTAACTTTTCACATTTGGAAAGTCTCCTGATTGCTGTCACAGCTATTGCATTGTCTAAATCAATTGCTATGGCATACTGGCTGAATTGAGAAACACTGTTAGGAATGCATAAGAGATCTAAAGTATCAACAGGACACTTACAAACAATGAACGTGGAGGAAAAAGTATGGGAAATGTCCTTCTGATGAGACATGCTTAATTTCCTTGAAGGATTCATTAAAGGGATAATACTTCAACCTCACCTGTCACACACTGTTGAATGTTCTTTCCAAAATTATGAGAAAGGTTCCTACAAACAAGTAATTAAAACAAACACGACTTAAGGGATAACTCTATAGCTTTAGAGAATGGGGTACGTTATAACTACAACTATATAGACTTGCTGTACGAGTTATTTTCACATTCATTTAGCATTCTTTAACCAGGACCACCAAAAGCAGTCAGCCAGCAAGGTCAAGGTCATATTCTGTTACTGGATTGGTCAAACATTTCTATTTAGCATTCAAAACTTAATGAACTGGATACAGCTAGGGGTTTATTTGGCTCCTAATTGAAAAAGCCCTCATCATAACTATCATAAAATTGTTGGCTATAGTCTCCAAATCAAAGGAACTAAAGAAAATCAGCAGAGAAATAAATGGAAATAAAATAATAATGCTTTAAATTTCTTTTCTCTTCACTTGCATTATAGAAGGGAGCCTCTTTCTGCATTTCTAAAGAAGTACCAGTTTCTTTGCAGCTGCAGTGTTAATACTAACATTTATGAACTTTGAAACTTGTGGGATAAATACAGAGGATCATCGGGGCAAGAGAATGGTACTGAAGCACTGAGTAATAGAGATGTGAATCGTGTGCCCGATCGTCTTAACAATCGGGTTCGGCTGGACGGAGAAAAAAATCTGATCGCTGGAGATGTGAATTGGAATCGGTTCCGATTCACATCGTTAATTTTTCTTTTAGTGAGGCCCGACCCTTTAAAATTGACCCCTTACCTTCCCCCACCCCCCCGAACCCCCCCAAAACTTTTTACGAGTCCCTGGTGGTCCAGTGGGGGCGTGGGGACCGATCTCCCGCTCTCGGGCCATCGGCACCATTTTGGCTGCCACTCAAAAATGGCGCCGATGGCCCGATTAAAAAAAAACCCACCTGACCCTTTAAAGATGACCTCTTAGCTTCTCCCACCCTCCCGATCCCCCCAAAACATTTTTAAATTACCTGGTGCTCTAGTGATGGTCCCGGGAGTGATCTCCCATTCTCGGACCATCGGCTGCCACTCATAAAGATGGTGCCGGCCAGCCAGTGCTCCTACCATGTGACAGGGGCCGGCCAATGGCACGGATTCCCTGTCACATGGTAAGGGCAAAGGGCCATTGCCGCCATCTTTATGAGTGGCAGCCGACGGCCCGAGAGCGGGAGATCGCTCCCGGGACCACCACTAGAGCACTAGGTAATTTAAAAATCTTTTGGGGGGATCGGGAGGGTGGGAGAAGTTAAGGGGTCATCTTTAAAGGGTCGGGTGGGTTTTTTTTAATCGGGCCATTGGCGCCATTTTTGAGTGGCAGTCAAAATGGCGCCGATGGCCCGAGAGTGGGAGATCGGTCCCCGCGCCCCCACTGGACCACCAGGTACTCGTAAAAAGTTTTGGGGGTGTTCGGGGGGGGGGGGGTGGGGGAAGGTAAGGGATTAGTTTTATTGGGTCAGGGTGGGTTTAAGGGTTTCTATTGTATCGCGCACTGTACCGATTTTTGACGATTTAAAAAATATTGGACGATTTTTTTAAATCGTCAAAAAACGATTCACATCCCTACTGAGTAACCTTCAGTGAGAGAGAGTTGCAGCCCAAGGCAGCAGTGATACAGAAGGCATGGGGTAACCTGCACAGAGCAGCAGCTGCAACCCTAAAGAGGACACAATGGGAATGGGAGTGGGTTCCATAAGGGAATTTGATCTCCTTTGGGTAGATTTGCTTAAAATCACTTCTCGGCAGAGCTAGTGTGCTTCAGGAGGGCTGTGAACAGGCAGAGCCAGGCTCTGCAAGATCTGAATGCCACAAATACAGAGGATATTATGATACTGGCCACAGCAGTAAATAGATAGATATATTTTTTATGATGTTTGAAACTTTTTAAATGGGATATATTTTAATAATTATGTAGTGAGATGCTGTTAGCTGGATGACATGGATTTGATTTTATGCAATATTTTAAAATGTTTACTTTTATGTTTGTTGTTATGTTAGGTTTTTTGTTTTGTTTGTGCTATGTTGTTATGCATATTTTATTATTTAACTTTAATTTTCTCTTTAAACCTGCCAAGAATACAATGTGAAAGGGTGGCATAGAAATAAATATTTGAATGAATGAATGAATGAATGAATGAATAAAACAAAAATGTGCATTATATAGAAAACAAAACAAAGAATGTAGCAAAACACCCTTCTAGTGTTTTGCTTAATTTTCAAATAAAACAAGAATAAGCCCACAAAATTTGCATTTTTTAAAAATTTATTTTACCAAATACTATGTCATATTTCCAAGGACTACACACTATTTAGAAACAGAGGACACTATTATAAAATAGTGCATGATCTTTGAAAACAGCATGAACTATTTGCTGAGATGAATAGAAAGGAAAATAAAATTAAATATTTTGTCTTGGAAATCCCTAATGTTTAGTTATAATTTAGTTGTCTTACAGTTGCTTGAGTCGTAGAATGAGTTAGGGCAGTTGTTCCCAAATCTGCACAATTGACCCCAATGCCAGTTTGGTATTCAGGATATCTAGCAATTAGTATATATATGAGCTAAATTTACATATACTGTACACATGTATATAGAAATTTATCTCATGTACATTCATTGTGGATATCTTGAAATATGACAAGATAGCTTCTCTCTGTTTTCAGGCCCCAGTATAATAAGATATACATAAAAAATATACGCTGAACTTCAGTGAACATTTTCTTTATTCAAGTGCTAAAAAAGAGATAACTCCTAATGCTGTAATAGATGAATTTTAAAAGCCTGGGGCATGCCAAAGTTGAGAGGTATGCGTGTATGTCCAGCTGGTGTGCTGTGCGGATTTTAAAAGGCTCCCGTGTACATGCATATCTCCCGATACATGCACAAGTGAGAAAGCCCAAAAAAGGGTGTTGAATGGGCATGATCTGGCAGGGCAATTGCAGGACATGGGCATTCCTGGAATTTAACAGGAAATGTGCATGCACGTGTTTTCGTGCACAAGTGCTTTCTGGCGTTCAATGTCATGAAGTTTACATGTAAGTAACAGAACGAAAAAAACTAGGCTAGTCAGCAGGTTTTTAAGGTGTGGGGCTAACAGAGTGAAAAGGAGGCTAATAACATAGGAGGTTTTGGAAGTCATATCCCTTAACTGGGTGAACTGGGAATGATCTGGGAAAAATAGTAATGGCATCGGCGCACATTTCTTGTAAAATTCTGCCACAAGTGATAGAAGCGGCATTTGCGCACACTTGTGCGTCCATGTAAAATTTGTACTCATGTATGTGTGTTTAGCATATTTTATACCATGCATGCATAAATGTGCATATGTTCTAAAATGGCCGTGTCCTTTGGTGCAAGCCGGCAGACATGCATACATGTGCACCTGCACAACTATTTGATAGTTACCATCCCAGCTAATTGTATGCTACAGCATCAGGAGTTTTAAAATGTGTAGCTAACTCAAAAATGTGTACAGAAAGACAAGCTTAGCAAACAAATGATTTATGTGCATAAATCATATTTTCTATACAGAAAACATGTGTGCACAAATTGGTTCTCTCAAGCATATTTTATATTCATAAAACATGATTTGGATAAAAAGCAAATTATCTGAGCTTAAAATATGATTTGTATGAATAAAACACATTTTATGTGCTGAAAACAACATTTGTTCATAAGAGGTGATTTCTTTTTCTCTGCAATGATATTGTTTTGGCCTGAAAGAAGAGATACAGTAAATACCTATTTTTTTTTCATATCATACCTGACAAAGAATGTACACTATGCTAAGAGAATTCTTTCATTATTCTCAGAATGATAAAAAAATTCAGATGATAACTTTTAAGCAACTCTGCGCAGCCCCATATATGTACATAAATCGGTCAAATTTTAAAACAGCCACGCACGCAAATACCAGAAATTAGGCATGTGACTGGGCCCTGTGCGCATTTTCAAAAGGGACCAACCAAACGTGTAACTTCCGTTATGCGCACAAGGGGGCGGGAACTGGGCGGGCCAGGAAGCAGGTTGGGCAGGACAGCAGCCATTAGCCACTATTCCGGGGAGGCTCATGCTGGCAGCCGGCCAGTGCGCGCAAGTTGCTTTTGCTCCAATGGAGCAGTAAGTAAAAAAAAAAATATTTTACTTAGGTAGGGGGTAGGGGCCAGCATGCACATGTTATTAAATCTGCACGGCCATGTGCACGTACCTTTTAAAATCTACTCCAATGTGGGTGTGGAGATCTACTATTGTATTTTATAACTTGTGCATATCTGGTTCACACAGATTATAAAATATCCATATGTCCATCCCCAACATATGTGGGTATGTTTCATTATGCACTAATTTCAGCAATGCAGTGAAAGTAGATACTTTTTCTACTTATTTCATAAACATTCTTGCACATCTAATTTCACGTGTGAAATAAAACAGAACTTGTTTGCATATAAACCCTGCTTTGTAGATAAAAGAAGGTATGAAGTACATTTTCAAAACAGTTATGCATAAAAAATTATCATATACACACACAAGCACTCATGTACGTGCTATTTTATAAACATTAGAAGGGCACATATTTTCCCTTTCACGCACACATTTACTTCCACAAAAAAAAAAAAGGATGGTCTAGGGATATTTTGGGGTGGAACCAAGAGGCTAACACCTGTAAGTGGCTATTTTATAAAAGATTTTCATGAATACATTTGGCAACTTATTTGCACCATTTTACACTTGCTAGTTATGTAGAGAAATTGATATCAGACTTGATAAAGTTCTGATTAGCATTTGGTTTACTAAGAGAAATGCAGCAATGGGCACTCAAACTTTAATGAACAACATTTGCAGAAAGGATTGCTACAACTTTGTGGGTTTTTATCTTTTGTCATAATGATTACTTGCAGATTAAGTCCTAGTTTGTCTTTACTTTTAAGGAAAGCCTGAACATGCTGTCTGAGGGCTCCCCCCTGTATATACAGAGTATGATAATTCTCTTGGTGAATTGTACTGTTCTTTATCTTATACCAAGCTGTGCAATATTGGGGTGAGAGAGTGTGAAGTAAGGGAATTTACTTCTTATGAATGTTTTTAAGAAATTTTTCTGATACACTGGACATGGAGTGTACGTGATAAATACAGGGTGAATGAGGGGTTGAGCAGTCACCCATATAGTACGTAGCCACTCTTCTTTTAAGAAGATATTTAGAATAGGAGGAACTGGAGGGGGAGGACAGGAGTGGGAGAGATGGGGGTTTAGTACAAAGGGATAACACAACATGATTTATTTTACAGTTCAAGAGGATATTTGAGGAAAGGCATTTTCTAGTGGATTGGGGATTTCCAGGCTGGGGAGTTTCCCATGCGGTTCTATTAAGAAAGCTATGTGGAAATATCTTTTCAATCCAGAATGATGGGTAATAGGGATGTGAGATGCATCTACTGGAACATTTATTGAACGTCAATAGGTCTTGAATGCATTAAAGAGGCTGAAATCAGTATCACCTCATTGCAAGAGACTCATCTAAATGATATTGTGCATGCCAAGCTTAAAAGTTGGTAGGGCGGGGAGGTTTTCTGGACCTTCTTTGGCACTAGGAACACTGGAGTTACTATTCTCATCAGTAAATTGGTAGCATTTACTGTGGATAAGTAGTGAAAGATTTTGGGGGTCATTTGTCATAGTCAAAGGCAAAATGTTTGGGACTATCATTGCACTGTTAGCACAAATGTGCCCAGAATCTGTTACCCTTCATTTTCTGCAGAGCTAATACAACAACTTTCAGAGATGGAAGCAGATCCTTTGCTAATTGTTGGAAAATTGAATTGTGTTCACGACTCACGGATGGATATATCCTTGAGAGAGATGGGAGAGAAGATCAATAGGAGCAAAGGGATATCTTTCATGTGTGATCTATTGGATGTGATAGATGCTTGGAGAATACTCCACCCACTGGAAATAAATTACACTTGCATCTCCTGCGCACATGCCACCCATACTAGAATAGATTATATATTGGTATCTAAGCAACTGTTTACCCATGTAATTGCACCTGAACTTGTCCCTTTGCAAATGTCAAGCCATATCTTTATCTGGATAGATCTGCATTGGACATGTTTTAATGGGAAAACTGGACAGTGGAGATTCCCTGCGTACTTGAATGAAGATCCAGTTTCAGGACTATTTGTTCAGAAAATAGGGTGAACTTCAGGAAACAAATTCTGTCTGTTTATGTAATCCAGCCTAATTCTGGGAGTCATTTAAGTTTGATTAACAATAGATACAAGCAATAGAAGAAATTTAGGTAACAAGCTTTTATGGCTTGAAAATAGCTTCAGAGAGATAGGAGAGTTTTGGCTAGGATGAAATTACTAGGTTTGCAAACAGCATTGAATACTCTCTTACATCAGAGGAAAAAAAAAATATTTGCTTCATTATAAGTTCAAATTTTTCTGTCTTGGCAATAAATCTGGAGAATGTTAGCATCTTTGGCCCATAAATGGAGTTTATGGAAGACCGTGAATGCTGTGAAAAACTCAGAAGTTATCTCACTAAATAAAGATTTGGGCACTATCTGGTTAAATTCTAATATGTTAGGGGGCTAGAATTTAGCCAGCTAATACAGTCATTCATCAAACTGAGTTAGGGCCTCAAGGCGCGATAAACGGGATCTAACTCACAATACATGCACAATGTTTATTGCATTGCGCATTAGTATGAAATGTGATAAGTATGCAACATCTAAAAAATTATGCAAATTAGGGACTCCTACCACATTTCACAGAAAAATAATGCAGAATAATGTGGGATTTAATGTGGGGTTTGCAGTAGAGTATTACAAAAGTTTTTATCGTGCCATGGTGGCTGATATCGCAGATAATGTCTATTATCATACACATTAAAATGAGGTCTTCTCTCAGACATACCTTCAAAGCCCTGCTAGGCCAATCAAAACAGCTTTTCTTTCTGGTCCTATCTTCCAAAAGCTACAAAGTTAGGAGAAAGTATATTAGCAGTGGGATACTGGCTGCTTCAGGCTGTTCAATAACAGTATCAACAACAACTGCTACAATAGGCAGGAGAGGTTCCAACTCCTGGGGAAGTATTGACTTCAGAGCCAGAGCTGCAAGACCACTGGTGGAGCGCAATGGCCCATGTCAGGGCTTGCCATGCAGGAGGGCATACAGCCGGTACAGGGAGTGCATCGCTCATTCATGCACCACATTGCTGAGGATGCCAGAGGACCATGTGGTTATGGGGAATCACCTCAGCTCTCAGGCTATTATGGAATTAGATCAAGAACTCAGAGCTGATCTGTATCTGGTCACAGAAAGGCCCCTCGCTATACTAGGCTTCACCAAACTATTGTTCATCTTACATTTTTATGGCATCTGGCTCATTTCAAACAACAGTCAAACAACAGTCAGGGTCATCAGGGGAATGTCCCAAATATCTTTTTCCCAATGTCAGGACCAGGTCATAATAGCTGTTCGTAGCTGTATTAATCATTACATAAGATTCCCTCATGAAAGAAAGGACTTGCTGGACTTGAAGAGAGGTTTTTATGCCACTTCCAACTTTCTAAATGTTCTGTGAGCTATTGACAACACTCGCATAGCCATCATCCCACCCCATGGTATGGAGAAGATCTACCGCAACAGAAAACTCTTCTACCATATCAATATGCACATGGTCTGTGATGCTTGATTGCGCATCCTCAACATGGTCACCAGGTACCCTGGAGCTGCACACAGTTCCTTTATACTTAGGCAATAAGGCCTGTTTCAACAATTTGAAGATGGCCTCTAAGGTGACATTTGGCTCATAGGTAAGAGTGGAGCTTCTTTCTATCATCCCTTTCCAACTATATGTTTACACAAATGTTAGTGACACAGCAGACTGTCAGGGATGTGACTCTATCAGTTATATGAAAAGTAGGGATGTGCATCGTTTTTTTGACGGATGAAAATATCGTAAGATATTTTCTAATCCGTCATGTATCGGGGGTCCCTGAAAATGATAGGAAAACCCCACAAAATTTTCATGTGGTTTTCTTATCATTTTGGTGCGGGGGGGGGGGGGGAGGGGAGAAAGGGCACACAGAAAAAAAAAAAACCAAACCCACCCGACCCTTTAGATCTAATTACAATCCCCCACCCTCTCGACCCCCCAAAACCTTTCCTAAAGTACCTGGTGGTCCAGCGGGGGTCCCGCGAGTGATCTCCCGCTCTTGGGCCATTGGCTGCCACTAATCAAAATGGCAGCGATGGCCCTTTGCCCTTACGATGTGACAGGGGCTATCAGTGACGGGGGCCAGCCAATGGCACCGATAGCCCCTGTCACATGGTAAGGGCAAAGGGCCACCGGCACCATTTTGTTTACTGGCAGCCGACAGCCCGAGAGTGGGAGATCGCTCCTGGGACCCCCACTGGACCACCAGGTACTTTAGAAAAGTTTGGGGTGGGGGATTGTAAATAATTAGATTTAAAGGGGGGGGGGTTTCGGCTCGGGACAGCCGAAAAACAAAACCATCTGGACTGTGGGAAACAGAATTTCCCACGGGTTCACAATACCGAAACCAGAACTGATTCTGTCACTTGATTCACATCTCTAATGACAAGTGGCTTGCACAGTTAGGTCAACAAGCCATAGTGCCTGGGGTTCCTGGTTTCTCTCTCCATGCTTTGAGAACTACAGCTCTAAGATGCATCTATCTATCTATCTATCTAACTATCATAGATACAAAAGTAGGAATACTATACACATTAACAGAATATTGAGGTACATTTTCTTTATTAATCAATACAAAAGTTAAATATGAAAAATCACAAAAGGAAAAATATTAGAAGAAAAATATTATCGCTGCATGATAAAAGTGCTTCAAAATCTATGCTGGAAATGGAATCCATATAAAGCCCTCATAAAATCCTGTAGGAAATAAGGACCTTCTTCTGAAACTTAGGAGAATAGTTGCTTGTTGAACAGTTCATTGCAGTTATCCTTAAAGCTGACAGCTACAACAAGAATCTGTGGAGATGAAATATACATAGCCAAACGGGAATCTGTGTTTATAAGGTGATTCATAGATTTATAGCTGAGTATACTTTGGGGTATGTATGTGTCTATATATATATATACATATACATATATATATATACATATACACACTCACACACACATACACACAAAATTTGGTCTTAAAGTTTTGAAATTATATATGTGTCAACCAGTAGCTATACATATCAAGTGATGCTGATGTTGCTAAAGATATTTGTTTAATAATAAAATAAATGCAAGAGCAAAATCCTGTTTAAATGTCAAAAATAGAAGCTAAGCCTATAGGGCATACTGAATCTGTTTTTCAGATTGACATTGTCCATTCTCTTGGCTTGCTTATTGCACAGGTGCACAATGAAGAAGGGATTATTTAGGTCTAAAGGAACACAGCTCACAAAGAAACATTGTACTATGTAAACTATAGAAAAAATAAACTAAGAACATAATCAATATTGCTTTGTGGACTGAATGCTATACTTTAACAGCCATCTGTGATTCAGTTAGTTACACAAGAGCCCATGTCTCACACATTAACCAGCTGTATCTGTGGTTTTGCTTATTGCTGTGTGAATTGAAGAAAACTACATTTTCTTATTACTTCACTGTCACTATCAAGTACTCATAACATAGTGTGCTGCTTTTGGATTAGATATCTTAAAACGAAAGGATCTTGAATGAAATCATCTTCAGTCAAAACTCAATGATGAAAAAAAGTAATGTATGATATAAAAAAGCTCTAATTCAAACTGGTTTACAATAAACAAAATTGAAATGTAAAGGGAGTGGGTACATATATTAATATATCACTGACTTTATTTCTCCCTAATTTGATAAAGGTAATCAATCATTCCTTGACTTTCAAAACTCAGCTCAGTTAGTAAAAACAGTAACATCCCACCATCATAAGCAGAGTAGAGGACTAGCCTAGTGGTTAGAGCAGTGGCTTCAAACCAGGAAACCAGCATTCAAGTCCCACTATCGCTCCTTGTGACCTTGGGTAAGTCACTTTACCCTCCATTGCCTCAGGTACAAACTTAGAGGGTCATTTATCAAAATGTGCTAAGGTGTTTTTGCATGTGTTAAGGGCTTATTGCATGTGAAAAGCCTCGTTAACACATGTGAAAATGCCTTTAATAGCACCATATTGTATGGTGTGGTGCAAATCTGAAAAAGAGGAGGAGTTAGTCTTGCCAGTCTGCAAAGTGGTGTTAAGCTGTATGATAAGGTATTAGTGCATTTTGTGATGTCTCCTGAAAGGCCTATTTTAGTAGGTTTGAAGCTCCTGGAGAGAGAGAGAGAGAGAGAGAGAGAGAGAGAGAGAGAGACTAGCCATAATGTCCTCTCCCTAGATAGGTATTTGTATCCCTATGGGAGGCCCACCTAGTAACTAGAGGTGAGGTTTAGGTATTAGTGTAGGGGTTAGGGGCCACTTTGACATTCAACGTGAGATGTACGAACAGAACAGTGGTCTCTTGTGAAGATTTGATGAACTTCGGAGTGAGGAAACTCACTCCAAGATGATATTTGTGCAAGGTTCTCTCCACCTAGCTTGATAGTGTTAGCGATCACCCCGCCAGGAGGGCAGAGTTAGCAATCTGTTATCGATTTCCCTGCCATGAGGGCGGAGTTAGCAATCTGTTGTAATCTAACTCCTGTAGAAGAGAGGGGTTAGCAATCTGTTATGGCTTACCCCGCCAGGAGGCAGAATTATCAATCTGTTAGAGTGTCTGCTAGGAGTTAACAGTCTGTTATAGGTTAGGACTGCTGCGTAGCAATCTGTAGTAGGAGCTGCTATGGAGATGCTCCCCAGAGAGGAGATGTCAGCAACCATCTAAGATCTGTTCTTCCAGAGAGGAGGAAATAGTATCTGTATGAATCTCCGCACAGAGTGGCAACCTGATAGACGAGAGTCTCCCTGAAGGGATGTGTAGGCCCCCTGTATGGTTCCTGCTAGAAGTAGCAATTGGTTATAATACAGTTCCTGTGGATGAAGATGTTAGCAACAGTTGAGGGTAGACTGCAAGGTAGCAGTTTGTTGTACTCAGCTCTTGAAGTGTGAGAGATGAGCACTCTAATGTAGAATGGTGAATCCTTGGGTCGATGGCAGATGGCAGCGCCCTCAAGAGGATATCATGAGAGGGACCACCAACTAAGCTGGAGTATGGAGACAGACACAGATAGTTCTTTATTAGACAGGTAGTAGAACCACCAGAGGTGGCAGTAGTTAGCTGATGTGCCCGGCAGGGCTGAAGTCCCTCAGATCCTGGAACTGCAATCTCCGGGTTAGCTGAGCTGTAGAAAGAGACTCATAGATAGCGAGTAGACAGGGTATGCTGGATACATAACCAGAAGTAGATGATACACTCACATAGATATTAATAAAGCTCAGTAGCTAGAGAGAGTTAGGCCCTCAAGGAGCGAGTACCTGGTTCCAGGAAAAGCTCTGAGAGAGTGATGGTAACTCACAGTTAATTATCTCTGTAATGGTTTCTAGGCAGACTGTAATAAGAACTCATAATATCTGTATATGAAATAATTTCTGAAATAGAAGGGAGTCTTCATAAGGTTTTAGGAATATAGGCCCTCGAAGAGCGAGTACCGGTTCCTATCTGCAATCTGTAATGACTCACGATCTCCGTACCTGCGATAGCGACTTAGAAGAGAGTCTTCAGAGTTCAAGGAACATGGGCCCTCGAGGAGTGAGTACAGGTTCCTATATGCAACTGGAAAGGAAACTCACAATGTTCACGTCTGTGATCATTTCCAGGCAGTAGGGAGTCTTCTGAGCATTCAGGGACGTAGGCCCTCGAGGAGCGAGTACCAGATCCTGTCTTAGCAATCTGAAAACAAGAGGAGAGAGCGGGGCCCCCGAGGAGCGGGTACCCCTGGTAAGTTCGAAGAGGCAGAGCAGCGGAGAATGAAGCAGTCGGAATGATCCCTGCAATCAATCCCTTGCTAACTCGATTCATAAGCGTAAGCAAAGACCTTTTATGTTGGAAGTAGATGACGTCACTATGGGGGGATGCCCCCGAGGTTCATGCCCTTGCTGGTACAAAAATCGGAGCACACGTGCATGCATGCCCTACGTTATCAGGAACATGGAGGATCCGCAGCATCAGGCCAGCCCGGGGACTCCGGGAAGAAACGGCAAGGAGAAGCCGCAGTAGCATCTGTCCATCAGACCCAAAGGGAGTCACCTCAGAGGTAGAGAGGGTGGAGTGAGGGCAAGAACAGGCACAAACGCAACAGATGGACACTCTACCTGGGTAACATCAAACTAGGTGGAGAGAACATTGCACAAATCTCATCTTTGGGTGAGTTTCCTCTCTCTGTAGGTCATCAAATCTTCACAAGACACCACTGTTCTGTTCGTACGTCTCATGTTGAATGTCAAAGTGGGTTCTAACCCCCTACATAATACCTCACCTCGAGTTACTAGGTGGGCCTCCCATAAGTATACAAATACCTATCTAGGGAGAGGACATTATGGGTAGTCTGTCTGTCTGTGTCTCTCATCCCCAGTGGTTGTATGCAGGAAATACAACAGGTCTGGCACTTATAACAGGTCTGAAAATGTTATCACATTTGCACTAACTTAGCTCTTTGCATAGTTAATTAGCACAAATTGCAATAAACTGTCTATTAGCATAAACCACACCCCTTTTGCTATCGTATGCGATACTTATCGCATTTTGATAAATCCAGGCCTTAGATTGTAAGCCCTCTGGGGATAGGGAAATAGCTACAGTACCTGAATGTAATCTACTTTGAAGTGCTGTAGTATTTAAATAAATACCATAACCATCCACGCACAATTCAAAACACACTCCAGTCTAGCTGTGTTTTGACATCAGTTTATTAAGGAGATTGTTTGTATTTTTTTTAAACATTTTGTAATGTGTATTAAAACTGTGGTCTTTAAAAAGTACATTATATCTTGCTTATGTTCTTATGTTCATACAACAGACCAGCCATCCAATGATTTTCTTCAAGGTAAATTTCTTATTGTGTATGGAATAAACGCCTATCTTGTTTAGAACATTTGCTCATACTTCTTGCATTTTACATGAAACAAGTATCCTCCATTTCTAATAGAACATGATTTATTTCAGGCTACTTTAACACAGAGCAAATCACCTCTCCTGGAAGGTCTGTGTTAACTGCAAATACATCTCAAGTGCATAAATTGTCCTACTGAGAGATTAACAATTTTGAATGAAAGCTATCAAAATACAATAAGCTAGTTCTGTCTGTAGGCTTCCTAAAGAGAATCATATAATAAATGCACTATAATTTTCTCTGTCATACAAAAAAAAAAAAAATCTATCTGATTATAATCATATGAGCCCTTGAAGCATAAATGAGAAAAGCAAGCATTGATCCAGATAGAAATGAATCTTAACACGATGGTTAGATTTTTTCTTGGATAAAAAAGTGTTAGTCACCAATAGGTGCAATTTACGCAGCTGAAACTAATTTGCACTAGTAAAATTGATTTTAGAAGTAAGCAAAAACATTATTCATGCAGTTTCAAGAGAATGACTATCCTAACAAATGTTGCAGACTGTGTACAAGAAGGCAAAGAACTGTCATAGAAATACCCTAGTTTGTTTCATATCTGAAAATTGCAACTGATAAGTTGTTTGTGTTTGCCTTTGGTCAATTGTATCAGGTGTATCAGAACAGTACACCTTGCATCCAAAGTTACTTTATCCAAAAGCTCTCAAAATAATGGACTTCAGTCCATGTCCATTTCTCCAAAACATGTTTATTTGGGATAAAAAGGTGCTGAATAAATGTTGTATCTACTGCCTCCGTTTTACTTTGCTTTGCTTACAAGCCAGTTGTTTGCAGACACAGCTATGGCTGATCAGCAACAGGGTTCTAAAGCTCTTTTGAGTGATTCTGGCAATGATGATACTGACAGAAAGGGGGCCAAAAGATATTTAATTTATGCACAGAAATTACTGTTAGTATTGAGGCAACTGTCAGCATGAGTCTGTTATCCAAAAATATGCATAGTTCAATGGAAAGTGTTGGATAATCAACTCCATCAGTAAAATGGAAGATATATGTGCTCTCTCTTCAACAGAAATTGCAGATGATTAGAAAGCTTGATCATAGAGCAAGCATTGCTAAATTCTGGGGATGTTCATTTATTTAAAGTGAAAGTGTAAAGCATGATGAATGCACCTGATTTTGTTATGTTTCAAATAAACTAAAAATTTAAAAAATTACAAACTTTGTCAATTTTTCATTTTTGTGAAATAATGTGCACTATTAGCAAATCGTGTACTCCTTTTGCAGATAGTGCACTTTATTTCTTTATAGGGATGTTAATCGTTTTTCGACGATTAAAATTATCGTCTGATAATTTTAATATCGTCTTAAACCGTTATGGAACACAATACAATAGAGATTCTAACGATTTATCGTTATAAATCGTTAGAATCGTGAGCCGGCACACTAAAACCCCCTAAAACCCACCCCCGACCCTTTAAATTAAATCTCCCACCCTCCCGAACCCCCCCCCAATGACTTAAATAACCTGGGTGTCCAGCGGCGGTCCGGAACGGCAGCGGTCCGGAACGGGCTCCTGCTATTGAATCTTGTTGTCTTCAGCCGGCGCCATTTTCCAAAATGGCGCCGAAAAATGGCGGCGGCCATAGAACAACACGATTCCACGGCAGGAGGTCCTTCCGGACCCCCGCTGGACTTTTGGCAAGTCTTGTGAGGGTCAGGAGGCCCCCCCCAAGCTGGCCAAAAGTTCCTGGAGGTCCAGCGGGGGTCAGGGAACGATTTCCCGCCGCGAATCGTTTCCCGTACGGAAAATGGCGCCGGCAGGAGATCGACTGCAGGAGGTCGTTCAGCGAGGCGCCGGAACCCTCGCTGAACGACCTCCTGCAGTCGATCTCCTTCCGGCGCCATTTTCCGTACGGGAAACGATTCGCGGCGGGAAATCGTTCCCTGACCCCCGCTGGACCTCCAGGAACTTTTGGCCAGCTTGGGGGGGGCCTCCTGACCCCCACAAGACTTGCCAAAAGTCCAGCGGGGGTCCGGAAGGACCTCCTGCCGTGGAATCGTGTTGTTCTATGGCCGCCGCCATTTTTCGGCGCCATTTTGGAAAATGGCGCCGGCTGAAGACAACAAGATTCAATAGCAGGAGCCCGTTCCGGACCGCTGCCGTTCCGGACCGCCGCTGGACACCCAGGTTATTTAAGTCATTTGGGGGGGGTTCGGGAGGGTGGGAGATTTAATTTAAAGGGTCGGGGGTGGGTTTTAGGAGGTTTTAATGTGCCGGCTCACGATTTAACGATTTTTCACGATATTTACCCCCCCCAAACGGCAACAATACGATTCCCTCCCCCTCCCAGCCGAAATCGATCGTTAAGACGATCGAGGACACGATTCACATCTCTATTTCTTTATAGTGTACCCTATTAGGTCAAACTATTAGCAAATAGGGCACACTGTTAGGAAATAGGCAGGGTCATTCATCAAAATGCATTAGGCCATTAGGGCCCTAACGCCCGCGATAATGCATCAAGTGATGCAAATGCATTCAAAGGGGAGGAGTTTGGGTGGGGTCTATGAAAATCAGGGGCATTAACATAACACACATTTTAACTATACCTTTTTTCCTAGCATTAAGCTGTGCAATATGCCCCAAATGGAATTCATGACATTTATCATGGAGAGAGAGAGAGAGAGAGACTCTGGGGTAGCATACATAATTGTCATCTATATTTACCACTATAGAAGGGTGATCTAGTAACTCGAGGTGAGGTTTTGGTGGTGGACTAGGGTTTTTGGGGCTAATTTTACATATACAGTCAGACGTATGAACAGAACAGCACACATCAGTGAGGACTGGATGTGATTTGGAATTAGGAAAGATATACAAAGAGACGTGCCGGGCCCAAGAAAAAGGGTGGTCTGGGGTGGGGTGAGGTGGGGAGGGGTGGGACTGGAGGCGGCCGGGATAGCGGCCATTTGCTGCTGTGCCGGGAGATTGTACAATTTATGCCAGTTCAAAAGCTGGCATGAGTTCTACAACAAGGAAACTAAAATAAGGTAGGGTCGGGGAAGATGGAAAGAGAGTAGGTAGGGGGAAGGTAAGTTCCCTCACAGTCCACTCCTTAATTGGATCAGACTGGGAGGGAACTGGGGGAGGCCCGATCTCATCACCGTGTAAAACATGCACATTTCTACCCCCCCTTGCATGTGCTGCCCTGGTTTTTATAACATGCACACACCGGCACATGAATGTTATAAAATCACACGTCCATGTGCATGCACCAGGTAGCTTGTGCACATGGACGCGCACACATATTATTTTAAAATCTACCCTTTAGTTTACTTTTTCTGTTTTTCAGCTTCCAGTATCTGATGCTTTCAAAACCCTTGTAACCTGGAATCCTTTTCCAGTAAGTATCAAATGCTTGTTGTTGTTGTGCCATACAGTGCTTTTTCTTGCATGATTTCTTCTTTCTAAATGTTTTGCTGACTTTTTCTCTTCTGCCGGCCTGTTTTCAGTTTAATGTATGTACACACTTATCTAGTCTCTTGATGTGCTGCTTTAGCTGTTAGTTTGCTTTTGAAGTTTAGGTTCTTCTTCATATCTGCTGCCATCTTCTCATCTGTGAATTTTCTCCCTACTTACCCTTACTTGATACTGTTGATACAACTCCATCATTGCTCTCTGCTTCAATGGCAAGGGGGAAGTGGGAATTGGATTCATACAGTGAATGATGTGAGCCCCAGCTTTTATAGTCTGGGGAAACAAGTATGGAGGTAACTTGCTGAGGCAGCAATCAGATACTACCCTTAACCAATATATCTGATGCTTTGTTGCAACTCAAACATTGCTCTCTGCTTCAACAGCTAGGCATAACAGTGAATTGGATTCAAACAGTAACTAACGAGGGCTCTGATTTTTACATTGAGGGAAACTGATAAGCATGGGATAACCTACACGGTGCAGCAAATACTACCATAAGCTTATTGGACAGACTGGATAGACCATTTCCTCCTTTTCTGCCATCATTTCTGTTATGCACCCCATCCGCAGCCGTCCCGTGCACGGGCCTGCTCACCTTCATGATTCCATGGCGGGTCCTGGGTCAGCCTCCCTTGTGGTGGTTGCCAGCTCCTCTAGGCCCCGGCGTCCCGGGGCGGCGGTTGCCGGGCCTTCCACTGCATGAAAGGCCCCACGCCGAGGTTTGGCATCCTCACCCATGCTGCGGACCGCCTAGCCTATTGTAGGGCAAAGGGCAGGCTTCAGCTCCGCGGCGCGCCCTGATTGATCTCCCGATATAAGGAAGTTCCTGTTTGTGCTTCCTTGCCTTGGCAATCGGGTCGGCTTGTATGCGAGATTGCCTTTGCTTTTGTTCCTGCGCTTATCTTGTTCCTAGTCTCATTCCAGGATCCTTCTGTTCCAGTTCTGTTACTGCCTTGTTACTGCATCCTAGTTCCTGCTCGTCTTGTTCCTGTGTTCGTCTATACGTTTCCCCAGGTAGTACCTCCGGACTGTCTAACTGTCTAACTGGATTGTTCCTTGACCTACCTGCCTGCCTGCCTGAAGACCTCAGCTTGTTCCTTGACCTGCCTGCCTGCCTGCCACCTGCCTCAAGACCTCAGCTTTTTCCTTGACCTGCCTGCCTGCCACCTTCCTCAAGACCTCAGCTTGTTCCTTGTCTTGCCCGCCTGCCTGCTGCCTGCCTCCTAACTTCGGCCTGCCTATGACCTTGTCTGACCTCCAGTCTGCCTTGTTGACCACTCCACAGACTGATTTCTGGACTCTGACCTTTGCTCGTCTGACCTCATCCCTAGATTCTGGCTCTGTTTCTTGCCTTGTCATCATCTATGCTGTTCTGGTCCTCCTTAATCCAACAGACCTCTAGTCTCCATCCCGATCACGCTCTCCCTGTGTCTGTGGACACACCGGACTTCTACTCTCCCAGGAGACCCTGTGAGGCCCACCTAAGTCCAAGCAGCCCGGGTCCCTTCGGGCTCCTCCCGGGGGAACCTCGGGCTTCCAGTGGTGAAGCTCTTCACAGCCTCTGTCTCCTTCCCTGAGGGCAGTTGCCTCCTGATCCCTATCAGGAGGTGTTCCTCCACTGCCCCAGGACAAGGGTCCACCTCCGAGCACAACAATTTCTATGTTTCTATATTTCTATATGTAAATTAGTAAAATAATTGAATTCCCTTTATCAAATCTTTTCTGCAAAGTACTGAATGTATACTGCTCTCTGTATGTCCACAATGGCTTGTTGGAAACTTTTTATTAGCTAATAAAAAATAATTAAACATACCCAATGCTAACAAAATAACAGGGGGTTTTCACTCTAGTAAAGTTTCCTGCTCACTTTCATGTGCTTTCATTTTTTCAGATTGTAGTCAATGTTTTTTTTTCATTATTTCAGAGTAATATGGTGCTGATTTAATACAAATTTTCTATAGTTTCAATCAAGCAAGCTTAATTTCTAGCTATTATATTGTTTTTGAGACAGTTGCTTTGAAGCCTAGTTCAGTCATGCCTTAATCTCTGACTCCTTTCCCTCTGCCGTTGCATTTCAGAGGAAGGTTTCATCTTAGATATTCATTGTTAATGACCTGGCACAGGAGAGTTACTGTATCTACCACTTCTGTCAACATGAGATAGTTTTCGTAGTTGTTTCTTTTATACTCTGCCAGATTTCTGTTTATTCCTTTTAATCTGATCACACTCTCTCTTTCCTCCAAAGAGCTCGACTCTAAATATGCTCTATATTATAGGTTTGTGATACAGCAACTTTAATTACTATTCTATTCTATCAGCTTTTTATCTTGACAGGTATTCCTAATAAACTTAAACTCACTCACAGTCTCTCATTTATTCACAAACATTTTCAGATAGGCCTTAGAACTAAGCTTATGAGTAGCCCCTCTGCTCTGATGCTTTCCAGCTTAATTCTTTTCTTCATTCTAAAAATTTCAGCAGCTTTTCCTGAAAGGTAAAATCCCTATTCTGATGATATCATGTCTGTAGATAGTTCCTAATGTTGCAGAATATATCCTAAACTTTTCTATATCTGACTCCCTCAATAGCCTGTTTCTGATGTAGATAGGATTAGCAAATCTTTTACGACAGTATGAATTTTTTAATTCTAAAAAAAAATAGTACTTTGACTTGTACCTGCTTCACTCCACTAGCCTGATCACTCGTTGCCTGGAAAGCCCGTCTCTATGTTTCCTAGGCAGTGACTTCAGAATTTTATCAGTGCTGAAGTACTGGACTTACTTCTCTGGGGGAAAACCTGGATTGGATTACCTAGAATTAACCAGACTGCTAAAAACAGTCATAATTTATTCCTCAGATGACCCCTCATTTAAGTGGACGTGTGCTAGTTTTTTTTAAGTTAGTTTAGTCTTTTTAATAACCTTTAAATACCCTTTTGGTACTGGTATCCTTCTTTTAAACTTTAAAGCATCCCCAATCGAAATAAGCATTGAATAGGGCTCTCTAAACCTTGTTTAGTTGCTCTCATATCTGTGTCCATTTGCTTAATGGGGTTTTATTTGTTTTAAGTGCAAAATTGCTCTGTGGAAAATGAGGCTTTTTCTGTTTTTTAAATGAACTTTTTGACCAGACCAAAGGTCTTGTGCAGGTCTTCATGGTCTGTTCACCTGCCCCCTGCCTTTGTTTATCTTAAAAAGTGTGTGTTTTGGGGAGTTTTATTAAAAAAAAAAAAAAAAAGTGTCAGGTTCACTAGGGTTCACCCAGCACTTTAAAACTTTCATAGTGGTTTCCTCTGCCACACACCCCACCAGCCCACCTGGAATCAGGTTTTTTTTTCAATTTTATTGTGTTATTCTTTATTTCCATTTCAATATCGGCTCTTCCATGGTTACGGAAGTGATGTCAGTATGATGTCACCGCCAGACCAGGCCTGCTCTTCCTTGCATGAGGCTCCTGATGCTTAAATCAGCAGATTTTATTTTGAATTGCGGCAGGATGAATACTGTCAGGCTGCTCATAGCCATTGGGAGAGCAGCAGCAGCAGCAACATGACTTCTCCTCTGGGACACTGGCTCCCCACTTTCTCTGGGAGCCTTCAATTGTACTCCTACAGCTACCCTACTATCAGATGCTTCTAGTTCCTCTTAACACTGTTTTTCAGTGTTGTGGGAATGGATGATGTAGCCTCCTGTAACCCTCTCTCTCTCTCTCATAACAGGCAATTTTTAAAAAATGATGAGCGCCTACTAACCAACTTGTTCTAGTTTTCAGCAGCCACGCCATCAGCCAATCATGTAGGGAATGCTCCCGACCCTTATATATATTTTTAACACTTTATTACTTTGCTTCTCTTGTCCACTTTTAACCATGGCTTCACTGAAAGAATGAATAAAATACTTACACAAAAGCTTGTTGCAGAGCTGGGCATAGCTCATAGAAATACAAACAAATGTTTTTGCAATTGGAAGCGGTCATGAAGAAAGCTTATCCTATCCTTAATTTGTTACCTTCAGAGAGATTTGAAGGAAATAGAGGGATGCATCAGTGCCAGCTACATTTCCAACTTTACTCTGATTTCTTTGCTGATGAAGCAAAACAAGTATGCTGGGTAGTTACACTACTCACCAGAGATGCCCTAAAATGGGCTACCCACTAAACAAGAAGGGAGGCAATCTATGAAAGCCGTAATGATATCAACAAACAAGGTAGATGCCAAATATCCTTTGTCAACATTTATTGAAGTGGAGACGAAAAAGTGCCCGACTCAGGCCGGGTTTCGCCACTACCCAAGTGGCTGCCTCAGGTGCTGACTTGTTCAAGGATCTGAACCTACATATATCGTTCAGTTTGCAGTTTTGAACAGCATCAATCAAATCCTATCCATTCGATAATGCTCAGCAGTGTAGTCTCCACTCTTATCGTATATGTATTCGTCTCCTCTCAAGGAACTCCACAATAACAACTGAGGAGCAATATTGCGCAGAACCAATGCAAGTTTGCATGACTCATTATTGGGACCCAATTTCAGGAAATTAAATCTGATGACTACTGCGACCCTGCTCCCTCTGCCTGGACTGTGGTAGTTTGGGCCATTTTTTAGCTCAATGTTCCCAAAGAGAGGTTACCCCTGAACCAAAATCCACCCCTTTGTGGAGAGGGTTTTTGAAAACTGGGAACCCAGTGAATCAAAGAACACCCTCAAGAAAGCAGAGCCAGAAATAGAATAGAGCAAATTGCTGGTGCCATGCATGCACAAATAGAGGGGATAGGCAAAAAGATCACTTTAAAAGGACTGAGTTTTTAGAATGGACTTGCAGAGCAGAGTCTGGATCAAAGAAATGGCGAAGGTTGAATAAACTGTACCAGCTGGATGCTATGCTTCTCCCTGCCATAGTCTACCTAGACAAAACAGTTCATTACATGCAAAAAGACCTATGGGCTGTGTCAAAGGTTTGCATGAAAGTCTGACCTTGGAGACAGAGGAGATGAGAGCAGAGGCAGGAATTATTTCAGAAAATCTTCAGAACCCTGTGTTTGAACATTTGTCCAAACACAGAAAAAGAAATCTTGACCAGGGAAAAGTTGGGCAAAGAAAAAGACCCCATCCTTGAAAAAGTGAATGTCGAATATGGAGTCATGACAGGACTCCTCTGACTTCAGAGATGTGGCACTAAAGAATACTAAAATTGGATCAGATGAGATGTTCTTAGACTCCATACTGAGGGTCAACTGTGCCTTATGAACAGCTGGGCTGCTGACACATTCGACTGGGGGGGGGAGGGGGCAATTGGCTATAAGAAGACAGACTAAACTTGTAATTTATTTCCTTTCCTATTTATCTTCTCTGAAACCAAAATTATAAAACATGCTACTCCCTGAAATTGAAAGAGTGTGTTGGGGGGGTGGGTAAGAAGTACAGTTATTATAGTGAAAGAATTGGATGACCCATGGGGCCTGGAGGGTCAATGGTGATGGATGGGGTCTTGAACTATGGGCCCTTGTGGTGAGAGGCTAAAGTGCTGGAGAAAGAGACATTTGTACTTCTGAGAAATTGGTGAAGCTGTAATGTTGGTATCTTCTCCAGTATGCAGGATTGACCTATACCCAGTCCAGTTTCATTCGCTGCAGTTAAACCCTCTCTGTTTTGAAGCTGCTATTAAGACATGACCAGCAATAGGCCCTTTGCAAGTACAATGTGTCTTAGGGAGCAGTGCTTTACAGGGGTCTGAACAGGCTACAACATTTCAAGCTGGTTTCAGGTCTCCTCTGCAGATTCCTGGTAAGGGGAAACTGTATTGTTACTTATTTGGGCTACAGTATCATGCAAGAGTAAGCCAGGAAGGATTTACATTTGTGAACTTATTGTTTTTCTTTCATTAAACTCTCTGTTGGCAAAGAAATGTGCAGACATTGTGTTGTTTAATAAGAGACCCTGCCACAAGGAGACCCAACACAGTTTACATCATATAAGATAAAACATATCAATACAGCATAATATATCACATACAAATGAATGTAAACAATTCCAAATGTAGCTTTTCCCATCTATCACAGTTACCAGAAACTGGAGAAAGGGATGGGGCATATCACACAACTATAAAATAACACCCCCTCCAAATTCTATTATAATAAATATAAACATCAGCATATACTGTAAATGCAAAGCATAACAACAAACATTCATAATAAAACAATGTCACAATCCTGCCTGCTACACAGCCCTCCCACCAGCAGAGGTCATTAGTGAGCATTGCTCAAAGTTATTCCAGTCACCTTCTTGCTGATTGCATGACACAGCAGTTCCAGACCTATTTAGACCATCCTCTCCATGCACTCCTTGCATATTCATTGAGTCACACTCCTGTATTAGCCCTCCTTGACTCTTTGCCCTGTGGCCTTTTCTTCCTTCCTGCCTTGCTCTCTGGCTTTCCAGATCTTCCTGCCTTTTTCTGTGACCTTCTCAGCCTTCCTGCCTTGATTAGAGGCCTCCTTGGCCTTCCTGTCCTGTGTCCTTTGGACCTTCTAGGTTCAGTTAGCCCTGCCTTGTGACCTGTTTGGGGTTTTTTTTGTTTATTGTTTGCTTGTTCTAGTCCTGTTCTTGTCCAGTCCTAGTCTAATCCTTACCCTGTCCTGTCCAGTCCAGTCATTGTCCAGTCCATTCCAGGCCAGTTCCTATTTCCAGTCCAGGTCTTCTCTTCCATTCAAACCCTTGTTTGCATTGCCTTGAATACCAGCCCTGTCTCTAGTTCTAGGTTCTCCCTCCTGTTCAGGCCCTTGTCTTCAGTACCTGTCTGTATCCAGCCCCTGCCTGCCTTCAGTTCCCATCTTGTCTCCAGCTCAATCCTAGCCCTTGGTTCTAGCCTGTGTCACCAGCCTGTCTGAATCCAGCTTTTGCCTGCCTTCAGTACCAACCTTGTCTCCAGGCTTGCTTTCTTCCAAGACCACTGTGTCTCCAGCTCCAGGCCTTGTCTCCAGTCCAAGCCTTGCCCTTCATTCCAAGCCCATGTATCCAGCCCTGCTTTTATCCAGCCTTGCCTGGATACACATGTTTTTCCCACTTACTTGTCACCCACGTATACTCATCTTATTCTGTCTGTTGATCAAGGAATCATCTGGAACATGAAATGCCAGTAATCTAGAGAAATGGAAAATCTTGTGAACTTTGAATGTCCTGATATCTATGAAAGCTAAAATAATAATAAAAAAATCCTTCACCATAAAATATGCATTGCTTGTGTCTGGGACACTGTCATGCTTGAAACTAAGAAGAATGCATGGCACAATCTGTGACCTACTACCACGTCTTTAAAGGAAGAAGAACATGACATTAATTTTGTCATATGGCCACATGTTTGTCAGCTGTAGAAGAAAATGGCATCAGCCAGTCCTGAGAATGTGCCATTTTAACATCACTCTGGGCCAATCTTAGGGCCAACTGGCACTATTTGAAGCAGGTATTCCAGGGGCAGGAGGTGAGTGGGCATTTTTTCTGTCCCTCAGCACACTCATGGATGGAGGAAGTGGGGACCAGGGCTGATGTTGGTGAACTAATGTGATATGCCCAAGAATTGTTCCAGGCCTCAGTAAGGATGACTTTGAGAAGTTGATTGGGTGCAAAATTAATATTTCTGTGAGTCTCTTACTGACTCTGAAATTATTAATAGGGTTTTGAACCTGAAGACTGCAGAAAGTGACAGTAAAGAACATGAGAATGTTAGATCAGATATGCAGAAAAATGACAATAGATGAGGCGATGAACTTTTCAAAACAGAACAAAAGAAAAACCAACAAAATTTTGTTGTTTTTACTTTCATTTCATAAAAAAAAAAAAAAAAAAGGAGAAAACAACACATGATGCCAACTCAAGGCTTTCTGGGGTCTCCCTGGACAGATGTGAGGCATCCACGGAAATTTCCTGGGACTCACCCAAGGCTTCACTGGGACTTCCCCGGAGACAATCTAAGGCTTCCGGGACCTTCCAGGGTCTACCCGAGGCCAACTTGATGTGTCCTCTGGACCTCTTCAGGCCAAACCCGAGACTTCATAAGCCACCAGAAAGGTACCTGGATGCTGAGTACTGCCCTGGGCTCCACTTACCTCCATCCATGAGTGTGCTGAGGGACATATAAAATGCCCACTCACCTCCTGCCCCTTGAATACCTGCTTCAAATAGTGCCAGTTGGCCCTAAGATTGGCCCAGAGTGATGTTAAAATGGCACATTCTCAGGGCTGGCTTATGCCATTTTCTTCTACAGCTGACAAACATGTGGCCATATGACAAAATGGTGCAGGCCAGGCCAGGCCTGGAGACTTCTCATTTTGATGTCACTATGGTACTGATCTCAGGACCGACCAGCACCATTAGAAGTGAATGACCCAGGGCAGGAGGTGAGTGGATATCACTTAGGACTCTCATATATAGGCTAAGTGGAGGCTGGAGTGATTTCTGGCCCTGGCACTTTTTTGGAGTGGGTGAGAGGGGACCTGGGGACGCCTATTTTGTTTTTTGTAATTGTTGTTCTTGGAGGTTTTAAAATATTTTGTTTCTGCAAAGGAACAGAAATGAAATAAATATTAAACAAAATGATACCTGAGGGACCCTCCCCAAAAATAAAATGAATTTTTTTGGGCTCCACACCCTTAATATCCACTATGAGCCGACTGATAAACTTGCTAGAGCAGAAATATTTTATAATCAAATAGGAAATCATGTAAGATACATGATAAGCTTATAAAAAGACAACAGATTTTATGAAACAGATGGCACTGATGGGATTATTCAAGAAGGCTTCAAATGAATATGTGTAGTAGTCTACTATAAATCTTAACCGATCTGTCAGTGACATTCTAGTGACCACCTAATATACTGAATTTCTTTACTCCTTTGATACCTAAGTCAGATGAATGACATCTGAATACAAGCTAGACTATCCATGAAACATATGATTTATTTTATGTAAACCGTTTTGATGTACTTCGTACGACGGTACACAAAACTGTTTAAATAAATAAATAAATAAATAAAGTGTATTCCGTTTAGTATGGCAGGTTTGATATAGGTAGAATATAAAAATTTAACAATAAATAAATATATACATGTTTATTATGTACAAGAAAAACTATTGTTTATTAAATACTATACAATAAGCATTTTTTTAAGATATGGAGGAACGTACAATATCCATAAATACCCATTTCCAGAAATAAGCATGATCTTAGCTTTTTTTTTTTTTTATTTAAGATATAAGGCACTTTTTTGAGTCAGGGGGATATTTTGATTCGCTACACAGTTTTCAAAGAGAAGTAACTTATAACTTTTGTTTGGGGGGGGGGGGGTATTAATGAACTGATCAGATTTTTATTCCCTAGGGAACTAACAAAAGGTTTAGATAGAACATTTTTGGTTATCAACTTATAGACATTGCTTTGTCTGTCCAGAAGTTAGCAAGATGTCAAGATTCATCTCTCTGACAAGGAACTCATCTCCATTATCAACTGCTCTTGAATTTCAAAATTTTCTTCTCCTTATCCTGCCATTTCCATTATCCCTGGCAGCATTTCATCCTTATCGCTGCCAGCACACCTCTACCCATCTTCTTCATATTCTCCTGCACTTCCTCCTCTCAGCCAAGGATATCAATCCCAATCTAGGCCCATTAAGGCAACTTTCACTCCATCATTGTATTTCAAGCCTTTTACTCCACTAACTTATTACAATTCCCCTTCTCTCCATTTCTTTTCTTATGTTCCCTGTAGAATGCAAACTATCTCCAAAAAGCTTGCCTATATTCATGATCTTTTTATCTCTTGTTCTCTTCATCTCCTTGCCTGAACTGAGGCCTGGCTTTTCCCTGAGGACTCTGCTTCAGTTGCTGCTTTCTGTAGGTTTCAACCCCTCCTTCGACCTCAATCCCACTCTTGTTTTTCCTGTAAAGCCCACTCCATCTGCCTATTCACTACTACCTTTACATTCTTCTCTCCTATCCTCTACTACATTGTCTGAATCAGTTATGAAGCAGTTCTTTCATACAGCACTATGCTCTCTTCATCCTTAAACACTAATGCATCTCTCCTTACCCATTATTTAAAGGTACACAAAACCCCATCCTTGGATCATTCCTAGAATTTGCTACCTATGTTTCTACACCCACTCTGCAGAATGTCTCTAGCTAAAACTCCCATGCTAATACAGATTTAATATATTTCATATTCATGCTGACCACCTTTCAGTCTGCTATTGCACTTGCCAAACAAGATTCCTACATCCTTCAGATGAACTGTTTTGCATCTGTCCTCACATCTAGTGTTTCTCTTTCCCTCCCACCAACCCCTAGCTCAACCCTTGATTTTTAGGCAAGAGAAACTTTCTTATTAAAAATCAATCAGGATCTTATTTAAAACATACTATTGCACCAACCCTTATTGATAGTTTAATCATCCCCTTGTAGGAAAATAGCCGATTAATTAGTCAATACACCTATAAATTTAAAGTCTGAGGCAGACAGAGAGGTATAATGGATGAGACCTTCAGGGACATAGAAGCCAAGTCCCAACTCCAGTCTGGCATTCCTGGTGCTGCCTTGGAGGAGGAAAATCTCATGAGCAGAAAGTATCAACCTGGTGAGCAGAAATTTATCCTGTAGCAAGGACCTGCCTGCCAGGTAGTGTATTGTCCTCTCATACCACGGATGTCTCCCAGTATTTCTGCCAAGGAGGGAAGGGTCAGGTCGGCTGTCATAGTTGGTGATTCAATTATTAGGACTGTAGACAGCTGGGTGGCTTTTGGGCATGAAGATCACCTGGTAACATGCCTACCTGGTGAGAAGGTAGTGGACCTCATGCATCAGCTAGATAGGATTTTAGACAGTACTGCAGAGGAGTCGGCTGTCATGGTACATGTGGGCACCGACATAGGAAAATGTGAAGGGAGGTTCTGGAAGCCAAATTTAGGCTCTTAGGTAGAAAGCTGAAATCCAGAACTTCCAGTGTAGAATTCTCTGAAAAGCTCCCTGTTCCATGAGCAGGTCCCCAGAGGCAGGCAGAGCCCTGGAGTCTCAATATGTGGATGAGATGATGGTGCAAGGTAGAGAGATTCAGTTTTGTAAGGAACTGGGGAATCTTTTAGAGAAGGGGGGAGTCTTTTCCAAAGGGATGGGCTCCACCTTAACAAGGGTGGAACCAGGCTGCTGGAGCTAACCTTTAAAAAGGAGATAGAGCGGAGAGAGCATAAAGCTCGCAAAACTCTGAAAATTGCAAAATCTGCCCTTCAGACGTTAAGAGATGCCCCAACCTTGTTATACCTTGGCATCCCCAATGGCGAAAGGCACTCGTTTGGGAGCCCGGACCAAAGTCCATATTCCCTTGTACTGGCAAAAGATATGCACAAATTCGCTCCGTCTTTAATAGTTGCACAAGCTTAAGCCAAGACTGACGAAAGGATTTAGTAATAACATTTTTTTTTAATTTGTATTTTATTGAAATGTAGCATTAAGCATTTTACACCATCCTTATTAACATAAAGGCATATGAATTATCAGTAAAACATGGAACAATAAACATTATTAATGGAACCTCTATTACATAGTATCCATGAACTAATATTGAGAAATGTCTACATTGGTTAAACCAAAAATCAATCGCACTTACTACTTTAAAGAGATTTATACTATATATTCTCAATCGAAAAACCAATCTCTTCTTGTTACTTTAATCAGATCTCAATATATCAACCCCGCTAATGGGTAGTGCATTCTTCTGAAATATCTCAAACGCTCCAGAGTGGTCAAACTACAGAAGCCACCATTTTTGAAAAAACATAAATTTGTATATGGAAAGAGGACAGGTTTCATATATTTGAGTCATAAACCCCCATCGGGTGAACTCACTGTGTGCATAATCATCAACCCTCCTCCCCCATCCAAATGTTTATGTGTATAACGTACACCCAAGGTGAACGGTCTGTATTATGTAAACTTTTTTTCTTTTCTTATATTTTTTAAAAAAGCATGCTTGTAATTAAACAATAATACAAATGCTTAATGTCCCGACTTATCTTGATGTAAATAGGATAACCCTACAAATGCTTAATGTCCCGACTTATCTTGATGTAAATAGGATAACCCAACGCAGCCGCGTTTCAGGTCCGTCAGCGGACCTTTCTTCAGGGGATGTTTCCTTGTAGAATTCTCCATCAGTGCATATACATTACTCCAGGTAATCGTTCCCAATAGCTACCAGGTACCAACACAGGTTAGGGACTCCCAAACCACCCCTTAGTTTTGGCCTATACATGACTGCTTGAGATATTCTAGGGGGCTTCTCTTCCAGATATATGAAAAAATCCGGTGTTGCCACTTCTTGAGCATAATCGAGGGAATAACTATAGGAAGTGACTGAAACAGGTACCCTAAATGGGGCAGGACGTTCATTTTTATGGAGGAGATTCTCCCAAACCATGAAAGGTAGAGCTCATCCCATCAATCCAAATCCTTAAATATTTTTTGAATGAGTGGGAGGTAGTTCAATTTGAATAAATCATCAATTTTATTACTGATATATACTCCCAAATATTTGAGTTTCTTAGGAGCCCATTTAAAAGGGAAGGACGATTTTAGTATGGAGAGATCTTCCTCCACAACGTTCACATTTAAAATTTCTGATTTCTCTACATTGAGCTTAAATCCTGAAACTTTCCAAAATGCCAACAGCATATCTAAAGCTGATTGGAGGGACTTGGCAGGGTTTGTTAGTGTGAAAAGGATGTCGTCCGTGAACATAGACATCTTATACTCTGATCCGCCGATGGTTAGCCCCCTGATCTGTCCACTCTGACGAACCTGAATCGCTAGTGGTTCTAAAAAAAGCGCAAAAAGTAGTGGGGAGAGAGGGCAACCCTGCCTCATGCCCTTTTTGATTGAGAATGGCTCAGTGTAGGTCCCGTTTACTTTAACCCTTGCCTGCGGGTCAGTATATAGTTATTTTAACCAATTAAGTAAATGAGGGCCAAACTGCATGGCCTGCATAGTGCAGAAAAGGAACTGCCAGTGCACCATGTCGAATGCTTTTTCAGCATCGGCAGACATTAAGACTGTTGGTGTGCTCTTTGTATTGACCATTTCAACCAGGTTAACTATTTTCCAAATATTATCAGCAGCCATTCTCCCTGGGATAAAACCGGCATGATCGGTATGAATCAATCGTGTTATAAACCTATTTAGATGGGTCGTCATGATTTTGGCTAACAATTTGAGATCAACATTAATGAAGGAAATAGGACGGTAAGAACCGTACTTCTTTAAATCTCAGCCCGCACTTCTTTAAATCTCAAAATGGTGATACCGGCTATATTTGCCCCCGCTCCCAGAGGGTGACCGTCTCTTAATGAATTAAATAGACATTTTAATGGGGGCACCACTGAAGATACCATTTTCTTATAGAATTGGGGTGTGAAGCTGTCCAGACCCGGTGCCTTGTTGGCCCTCAAGTCCTTAATGATGAATTTTCAGAAGTGAGATCTCCTCATCCAAGAAGTGCTGTTCCTCTGTTGTGAGAGAAGGGAGGTGAATATCATCTAAATATTGGCCAATTACATCCTCTGATATACCAGTGGCTTCAGAATAAAGTTCCCCATAAAATTGTTGGAATCTCTGCCGAATGTCCGGTGTGGAATTAATCGTTTGTCCCTCGGGTCCCTCTATTTCTGTAATTTGATTTTGCATCATCCTTTGCTTCAAATATCTGGCAAAGAAGCACCCTGAGTGATTACCCCACTCAAATTTTTCCTGTGTGACCAGGGAGACTCTAGCAGCTAGCTCTGAGTCAGCCATGCTCCAAAGGTATCCCTTGCTTTCTGCAATTTGGCATAAGTGGATTTAGGTAAAGTTTGTTTATGGGACTCTGATAGGGCTGCTATGTCTTCTACTACTTTTTGTTTAGCCTTTGACTTTCTTACAGTATGTACCCCAAGAGGTTAAGTGGCCCCTCATAACAGCCTTCAGACATTCCCATATTACTGTCGGTTTACCGTCGTTGATTTTCAAGTATTCAGTAATCTATTTTTGCATGGTATTACAAAACTCCTCATCAGTAAGGAGGCTGTCATTCAATTTCCATGGGTGGAATCCCAACTCCGCTCTGGATAAGCCCACCGACAGGCTAACAGGCACATGCTCTGACCACGTAATTGCACCTATACTCGTCTGGGTAACTCTATCTGCCAGGATCTTATCAACTAGAAAGTAGTCTATCCTAGTGTAGGTTTGATGTGGGGTAGAATAGAATGTATAATTTTTACTAACTAAGTTTCTTTGGCGTCAGGCATCTGATAAATTCCATTTCTTCATAAGGGATTTCAATCTCCTTCTCGCTGGGCAAGTCCCTTTTCCACTACCTCCCGAGTTGTCTAGATCTGGATTGATGGTCAGATTGTAATCTCCTGTTATTAAATTCCCATCCCCTTCTTTTCCTAAGAGATGGTCAATCTGATCAAAGAAATGCTGTTGGTCAGTATTTGGTGCATACAGGTTTACTAAGATATATTGTTCTCCCCTCAATTCAAATGTAACCAGTAGGTATCTTCCATTTTCATCTTCTATTTGTTTGCTTATTTTGTAATCCATACCCTGTTTAAAGAGTATGCTCACCCCAGCATATTTGCTGATCTTGTTCGTGGCTGAAAATAATCTATATGTAAAACATGGCGACGACAATAGGTGTTCATAGTGACGTCTTAGATGTGTCTCTTGTAAGCAGATAATGTTGGCCGAATGTACATGTATGTCTTGTTTGAGAAGTTGTCGTTTATGAGGGATATTGATATCTTTAACATTCAAGGATAAGATTTATAATGCCATAGTTTAAAAACCATGTTGAAGTGCAGCACCCCCTTTTACACCTAACCTCCAAGTAGTAAACATACAACATCCCTCCATTAGTTCCTCTACCAAAGATTTCCCCTCTTACCTTGGTCTCTCTTGTAAAAGTAAGTGGACATGCTCTGAAATGTCTATCCCACTAGTCTATCCCACTAGTATTATAGGCCACTGCAATCTGATTCCCCCCCTCCCCACGTCCCTTTCCCCATCCTCACTCTTTACACTCATTCTTTCACTCACATCTTCTTCCCTACCCCCCACCCTCGCCCTCCCCCCTATTTCGAGCACCATATATCTATGGCATTCCTGCATAGCAGGAGTAGTTGGTATGTGACTGGGATCAGAAGTCAACCCCCAAACAACCCCCAGGCATTTGATTAACCACCCCCCAAACCCCTTTCTTAAACTCTTATGGGTAGATTTTACAAATGTGAGCACACGTGTACTTTTGTTTGTGCACCAGGCGCAAACAAGAGTATGCAGGATTTTAATAGATTTGCACGTAGCCGCGCATATCTGTTACAATCCGGGATTGGTGCGCGCAAGGCTGTGCAAAATTGTCAGCTTGCATGCGCCGAGCCGCGCAGCCTGCCTCCATTCCCTCTGAGGCCGCTCCGAAATCAGAACGGCCTCGGTGGGAACTTTACTTTCACCCCCGCACCTTCCCCTCCCTTCCCCTACCTAACCCACCCACTCAGCCCTACCTAAACCCCCCCTACCTTTGTTGCACAAGTTACGCCTGCCCGAATCAGAAGTAACTTGTGTGTGCCGGGCCAGCCGCCGGCACGCGATTCCCAGGCCCAGGAGCCATTTAGGAGGCCTCAACCTCGCCCCCAAAACACCCCCGGACTGGAACAATGCCCGCGGCCCAAATGACATGCCACCGCGACACGCCCCCCCCCCCCCCGACATACCCCCCCCCCCAGGAAATCCCCGGGACTTACGCGTGTCCCGGGGCTTGTGCGCGCCGCCGAGCCTACTCAACATAGGCTCAGCGCGTGCAGAGGGAACTTCGGGCAGGTTTTCAGGGGGTACGAGCATATCTTACGTGCGTACCCCTTTGAAAATCTGACACTTAGTGTGCTATGAACTCAGAGACAAGTAACAGAGATTTTGTACTCTACAAAAGTAGAATACTCTATAAAAGCAGCTACAAAAATAGAGTACGCTACAAAAGCAGTTACAAGTGCAAGGTGATGCATATAGGGAAAAATAACCCATGCTATAATTACACAATGTTAGGTTCCATATTAGGTGCTTCTACCCAAAAAAGAGATCTAGGCATTATAATGGATAACACATTAAAATTGTCAGTTCAGTGTGCTGCGACAGTCAAAAAAGCAAACAGAATGTTGGGAATTTTTAGAAAGGGAATGGTGAATAAAACGGAAAATGTCATAATGCCTCTGTATCACTCCATGGTGATACTGCACCTTGAATACTGTGTACAATTCTGGTCACCGCATCTCAAAAAAGATATAATTGCGATGGAGAAGGTACAGAGAAGGACTACCAAAATGATAAAGAGCATGGAACAGCTCCCCTATGAGGAAAGACTAAAGAGGTTAGGACTTTTCAGCTTGGAGAAGAGATGGGGGGATATGATAGAGGTGTTGAAAATCATGAGAGGTCTAGAACAGGTAGATGTGAATTGGTATTTTTACTCTTTCGGATAATAGAAAGACTAGGGGGCACTCCATGAAGTTAGCATGTGGCACATTTAAAACTAATTGGAGAAAGTTCTTTTTGACTTAACGCACAATTAAACTCTGGAATTTGTTGCTAGAAGATGTGGTTAGTGCAGTTAGTATAGCTGTGTTTAAAAAAGGATTGGATAAGTTCTTGGGGGAGAAGTCCATTACCTGCTATTAATTAAGTTGACTTAGATAATAACCACTGCTATTACTAGCAATGATAACATGGAATGGACTTAGTTTTTGGGTACTTGCCAGGTTCTTATGGCCTGGATTGGCCACTGTTGGAAACAGGATGCTGGGCTTGATGGATCCTTGTCTAACCCTGTATGGCATGTTCTTATGTTCTTATGTGTCTTTATCAAACACGTGATCCAATTGCCGTAATGGCGGTAGTGTTACCAGAGCTTCGCCTAAGTATTCTGGCTGTTATGTCTCTCTTCCGGTGACCAACTATTCAGCCCTGTTCCTCCATTGATTGCAGCGTTGATGCCTCAGAGTGCCTTCGGAGGCGACGGCCACCTTTCTCCACCCCTTTTCTCCACGCCTTTCCCGCGGCTCCGCTGGTGCCATTTGCTTTATGGAGAAGCCTGCTGCTTGCAAAATGGTGGTCGCTTCAGACGGCGCCGCAGCTTTGGAAGTGGCACCCTTGATTGTTATAGAAATCCCCGTGGGGAAAAGCCAGCGATACCAAAGATGTTCTTGGCAAAGCAACGAGGTAATTTGCCTGATTCTTGTCGGCGTTTGAGGGTTCCCAGGGAGAGGTCGGTGAACACTGAGATCGTGTGTGACTCCCATGTCCAAGATTTCTGCTTCCTGGCTGCTTGGAAAATTTTGTCTTTTACTGGGTACTGCAGGAAACAGGCAATTATATCCCTCGGCAGGTTCCCTTGCCTTGGCCCTATGGTCAGATGCACCCTCTCAATTTTGATCACCGGGGTTAAGGCTTGTGAATCCCCCTCTTCCAGTTGTGAGAGGAAGAAGTTGCTTAGAGATTTAACCACCTTGTGGCAGTCTGTATAGGCCTCAGTTTCAGGAATGCCATGGAATTGCAGGTTCCTGTTTTCTAAGTCCTCGAGTTTAATTAGCAATTCGGCTTCGGAGGCCGAAAACATGTCGCACTGGGACTGTATCTTTTCTATCTTGTCTTCCTGTGTGTCCAGGCATAAGTCGCAATCATCAACTCGGTGTCCTATCTCCACCATTTCTTCCCTCATTTCCGCCAATTTCTCCAACATTCCCATTTTGTTAGCTTTCATATTGGCTCTTAAGTCTGTAAACCATTGTCAGAACTCGCTTCTAGTCGGTATGGAGGAGGGTTGCGAGTCTGTGTCCACTGTAGAAATCTCCTCCTCATCCGTTAGGCCCGCCATGGCCATGTCTTCTCCCGTTTCTGCTCCGGCTTTAAGATATGAGTATCAGCTCAGATCCATGCCTTTTTTCCTGGAAGTCATGCGTAGGGACGTCCAGGATATTCTCTCCGCTCTTTATTTCCACCAAAATTGCACTATGGAGGGTGATGCACTCTGATTATTGCTCGGGGTGCCCTGTTCAGGCTGCCATTCCTCCCTCTGACATCACCTGACTCTAGTAATAATATTTTGTGCCAGAAACTTATGCAGCTTAGGAGTCTCAGATTGCAAAACAAAGGTGAGCACTATAGGAGCAGTTAATGCTTTATCAGCCATGACAGATATAAAAGTAGACATATTAAGAAGCCAATCCCGGACAAGTCTAAGGTTGCTGGCCAAATTGTATAACGCCAAATCCGGCACCTCCAGACCTCTGCAATCCCAGTACTCCCTCAACCAGATCAAGGGTACCCTCGCCTTCCCTCCCCACCAAAAAAATCCACCTCTGAGCATTATCCAATTGCAACAAATCCACTTGGTGCATTGAAAGAGGTAAAGTCTGAAACAAATAAAGCCATTTAGGCAGGATATTCATCTTGAAAAGATTAACCCAGCCCCCCAACGACAATGAGGTCCAAGTGCTTAACTTATCTTGAGTAACTAAGTAGGGGATGCACATTCAATTTGAAGAGTTGGGAGAGCATACGGGGAATAACAATCCCTAGGTAAGTAAACAATTTTGCCACCCATTGAAGCGGGAAATCTGTTCCCCAGTTCTTCTGTATATCAGGTGGGGATGCCAATGCTGTGCATTTAAGCATATTTAGGAATAAACCCCAAAACACCCCAAAAGCCCAAAATAATTGAAGAAGGAGATGAAGAGATCTTTGGGGATCTGTGAGAAAAACAAGTATGTCGTCAGCAAAGGCCGCATACCAGTTTAACAATAATTGTCGAGGAGTGTAGTGTGAAGTCTCCAGAATCCAATCACAGATTATTCTTGACATGCATGCTAAATTGTATAGTTTTAAATTGGGACAACCAAAGCCTCCCTTTGCTACTGGAATGGCTAGGGTTTGGAGGGATAGGCAGGTTTTTTTTCCATTCCATAGTTTCTCAAACTCTTTATGAACTTTTTTCTTAATCCAAAAAGGAAGTATCTGAAGTGTGTATAATCAGCAGGGAAGTATCATCATTTTTATGAGGTAGATTTTCCCCATCAAAGAGAATGGGAGAGGTTGCCATCGAGACTAGGATTTAGATGTGGAGTTGAGGAATGGACGGACACTACCATTATATAAGGATTGTAAATTGCAAGGATTTTTTATTCCCAAGTATTTCATTTCTTGAGATACCCACTTTAGGGGGAAAGGACCTGGCCAGGCAGATTGTAAGGTACCAGTGACATCTAGCGCTTCTGATTTGTCTTGATTTATTTTTAGACCTGCAAGTGGCCATACACAGATTGGAGAGTGTGTAGGGGGTTTAGAGGGCAACTTGGGTTGGTAAGAAATATTAAAATATCGTCAGCAAATGCCGCTATTTTAAATATATGAGAGCCTCTGCTGTAACCCGAAACGGTAGGGTCCCCTCTATTTTCCTTAGAAGGGGATAAATCACTAATATGTATAATAAGGGAGAGAGTGGGCATCCCTGTCTCACCCCCCTGTGTATTTGAATGCTCTTTGATTTGTGCTCATTAGCAATTATTATAGAGGTTGGGTTTTTATAGAGTAATAAAATGTAGGAAACAAGGGGCCCATGAAGTCCAAAACTATTGAGAACAGAGAAGAGATAAGGACATGAAACCCTATTGAAGGCTTTCTCAGGGTCAAATCCTATGGCCAAAGAGGGAATGTTATATCATTGATAAAAGGAAATAGCAGATATGAGTTTCGTAATGTGTATTTGCAGCTCGACCTTTCACAAATCTCATTTGATGTTCTGAGATAAGATGGGGGAGCACTGTGCTTATTGTCTGCTAAAACTTTTGCCAATATTTTTAGATCGCAGGTGAAAAGTGATATGGGCCTATAGGAAGAGGGAAGAAGGGTTTTTTTCTCTGGTTTAGGCAAAACGATAATGTGCGCAAGATTAAAATTCTGTGGGAAAGAGTTGGCTTTCAGAGCTACCACGTAGAAAGAGGCTAATATGTTGGATACTTGGGATTTAACAATTTGTAAAAATCAATCAATCATAGGCAAAGCCATCTGGTCCTGGGTTCTTGCGGATTTACTTTATTTAATTACCCGTGAGATTTCACAGCTTTGTAGGGGTTTGTTTAAGAAAGAAAGTTGAAGATCTGACAAGGTTGGCAGGGTAATATTTTTTAAAAAGTCTACTTTGTCAGAGGAACTGCCAGGGGCATCATCTGAGTAAAGAGTGCTATAAAAATTTTGGAAGACCTCGCAGATATCCGCTTGGTTAGTAACCGACTGACTCTTATCGGTTTGCATGGATGAGATCAGTGTTTTTTGGTTGCAGGAACAAACTAGATTAGCTAAATGTTTCCCAGCTTTATTGCCATAGCGGAAAGAATTAAACTCAAAGGTCTGCATAGCTTTAAGCACTATTTGATGCAAGTAAAGATTCAATTCTTGCAGGATACTGAAGTAGAGCTGGCTGTTCTCCTTTGTGGGGGAAGTTTTCATAGCTCTTTTGGCCTCTTTCAAGCGATCCTCTAGTTCTAAAATAGCTTTATTAATTATTTTATTGTGACTGATGACATAGGCCATAATGTCCCTTTGGAGCACTGCTTTGCCTGCTTCCCAGAAAAGGAGAGGGGAATTGATATGTTGCACATTGAAAGTGACATAGTTGTCCCACTTCTTCCACAAGAAGTATTGAAAATCAATATCTTTTTTGAGATGGCTAGGGAATTTCCATATAAACTCCCTAGTGTTCTCTACCCCAAGATGCAGATTTAACCAGATTAATGAGTGATCTGAGATTGCTTGGGAGCCAATTTCAGCTTGGATTACCAGCCTGAAATCAGCCTTGTTTATAAGCAGATAATCTATTCGTGACAGAGATGCATGAGCTCGCAAAATATGTGTGAAGCCCTTCTCCACACAGTCCAGAACTCTCCAGGGGTCGAGCAGATTGTGCTCTTTGCATAAATAAGCTATTCCTTTTTCACGTTTTGCATTTAGTAGGGAGCCCGGGAGACTCTTATCTAGAGAGGGGTCCACCACATTGTTAAAGTCACCTGCTACCAATTGTGTACCTTGGGCATTCAATACCAGTTGATCGAGAACAATTTTGAAAAAGGGATGGGAATAAGAATTAGGCACGTAAAGGGTACAGATAGAGATAGCTTTCCCATACAGCGAGCCTGTGATTAGCAGAAATCGACCACTAGTATCCCTATAGATATTATATAATTGAAAATGAAGGGCATTGTGACACAGAATGGCCATTCTTTCCTTTTTCCCTTTTGCCTGTGTATAGTAACATGTTCCCACCCAATCTCTTTGTAATTTTTTGGATTCAATATCGAAAGATGTATTTCTTGGATGCATGCTATGTGGGCTTTAGATTTGTTAAAATGTTGTAAGACCTTCTTTCTCTTTACTGGGGAGCCCAACTGATTAACATTCCAAGAAGTTACCCGGATAGTGTCTTTCTGCATAGAGATATGGTATTGGGCTTACCCTTGCAAAATGAGAAAAGGTCAGTTATACATAATATAATCAGCAGATGTGAGGCCCCCAGCCAATGCACAACAATATAGTACAAACATATTGCCATGGTTTATAGATGATATAGTGAATCACACAGCCCCATATTTGAGATCTCCTCTTTATCAAAACTAACATATAAAAGGAACAGTGACTATATTAATGTGGCCCACATCAAAACAACTTGCCCCACAAAACCCTCTGACTGCCACCCCCCCTTTCCATCCCCGCCCCAACCCTTCGCAAAAAAACAGAACATTTCCCATGCACTATGGGGCATTAGGGGTGTAATCAGATGCATGCGGGTGCCCTATCCCTATAGCAAAAAAGAAAGTTAAAGAAAGTAAAAAGAATTCAGCATCAGCGATTAGCAATTCGGTCAGAAGAAGTCCAAAGGGCAAACTGTAGTAACAATCCGTATGCAGCCATAGTAGGAAGAAAAAAAGAAAGGTAAAGTAAAAAATAAAGTCCCATTGTCTGCCCTCACCTAAAAAGTCAGCCTGGTTGGAGGGCTCCAAGTAAGAGGAGGTAGAACTCACCTGAAATTGAGAGAACCGGCCAATCAAAACCAATCCCTCACGTCGAAGGTCAGGAGGGTGCCCGATCCAAGTTGCAATTAACCTTTCTATTCATCTCTAATTGAGACAGATGGCTGAGGCGGCTAGTGTGGTTAGGAGTTGTCACTGGTCAGATGTTAGGTGCAGGAGGTTGATGTGAAGAAGGGCATGTTGATGTAAAGCTCATCAGTTTCCATAACAGCCCACCATTCCCATTAAGCACCTGAAGGTAAAGGCTTAACGACGGGATCTTAAAAACTTATGGATCTGGCGAAAGCGCACCTCCAGACAGTGACAAGGGCCTTAAGCTGGAGTAGGGATTGCCTCCCAGAAAAGAAAAAGAAAAGAACGGCGGCTGGTATTGATTTGAGGTAAGAGTCAGTACGCCATTCACGAGACTGGCATAAAAATTGAGAGACAGGCATTCAGAGTTATCCAGAGTTATAAAATGAAGGGAGTTTCACATTGTGGTTAAATGTTGACCTTAGTTAGAATAAATGTAGATACTTTTTTAGAGCATTCTAGGCAGCCATATGGAAGACCGTGATCAGAGTTCCCAGTGCCACAGGGTCAGCAGGGAAGAGTGTCAATGTATTTTTGCTCTTTTTGGACTGAGTTGATGAGTTTAATTTGACCCTCATTCCAAATCTTCAGCTTGGCTGTAAAAAGAAGCATGAATTTGATTTGCCATTTTGCAAGCTGATCGCAGATGTTGCATCCATCAGTCACAGAAGGCTGCAACCTCTCTGCTTACCTCTTTTTCTCCTCTTTCAGTCTCCTTGGGCAAGATGGCTATCGCTGGTGCCGAGTGTCAAGGGTCTTGGCATTTCCAAACTAGCATGGGTGTCCCAGTCCACCATGCTCATTCTCGTGGCCTCCTAGGGCGCGAGCGCGCACATTTCTTATGCTCAAATACACAACATGGTGGGAACCTCGGAGGCAGCCCCACCGCATGACGTCAGTACCTCCGGGTATAACAAACCTCCGCTTCTGCTACCACCTTGAGTTAGCAAGGACTTTGGTTTAGCTACTCTGACCTCTCTAAGCTGCATGCTTAGACGCCGCTTCTATAGAAGCTCTAGACACCCGCTCCTCGGGGGTCTCTCGCTTCCAGTTCCCCTTCGGGGCCCTCACTAAGACAACCGCTATTCAGGGGTCTTTCTCTCTCTACATTTTAGGATATCGGACTATCGGGTACTCGCTCCTTGAGGGCCTACCAGCCATTACATCCTGCACCAGGGACCTTCGGTCCCACCATTCTACCATCAGGAAGACTCCTTCATTCCTATGAGTACCTCTATTATCCAGTGCTCCAGCTCCACTCACCAGCCATGGCGTTACCCGCACAGCAGACTCCCACCTATCGTGAACATCTGGGTGAGACTATACATCTGAGCCTGTTGAACGTATTGGCACTTCATGGATCAGTGCCTTACCTTCCTGCTTTTACCATCTATCTACAGCAGTACAATAAAGCCTCTATCCATACTGTGTCTGCTGAGTTCAGCCTATCACAGTGGTTCCCCACAGGGTCCCTCCCTATGGGCGGAGTCATCTCCATTGTGACTTAGGGTCCACAATGCCACAATTTCAACAGCAGAGAGGGGAAACGTTTCTGCACATGGCAGTCACACAAGCAGAGTAATCTTGGAAAATGCATATCTTCTGCGAGTTATAAGTGAGATTGGGGAATTTACGGCAAGCTTGTAAAATTGCTTGCTTGTGGGCAAAATTTGAGGATTTTAGCTATAATTATTCGGGGTCTCAGCTCTGATTGTTGGTGGGGGCCTAGTCTATGCGCACATTCTATAGCAAGAGATGGACAAAGCTCGGAGAGGCCCAGGCTGTAAGACAGCCATGTTTTGAGAAAGGAGCCTAGGTTCCTCTCTTCAATAATTTCTGGGAACCCCACAAACCTTAGATTAGAGTGACGAGATTGGTTCTTCATGTCATCTATCTTTTCAGCTTGCTTAACTATAGTTTGTTCCATTGCAGGAATCTTTATAGCTCTTGCCATTGAGTCATCCTCCAGAACTGATATTCGTCCTTCCATTTGCTCAAGACAAGGATTAAATTTGGTCATTGCTTCTTGTAGTTGAGCTACTATACCGAAGAGTTTGTCATCAAGTGCTGCAATTACTACAGCTTTAATCTCAGCCAGGGCAGTTTCATTAAGACTCGGTGAATCCGCTGAGGCCTGCAGGGCTGCCATTTTTTGCCTCTGCGCCTCATGTTTTCTCTTTATCCCTTTTTATGATCTTTGCAAGCATTCCTGGACAGGCTCTTTGCATGTAGGGTACAATCAACATGTACCCTATTAGAACTGTAATTTTTAGCTCAGGAAACATCTCTTATTGAGCTGATTGCAGTGGATTTAGGAAGTAGGGCACCTGGAGCTCAGTGAGAGATGTCCTCCTCGGCTCATCACGTCACGTGACCCCTGCTTAAGTTTTTTTATGATGACTTAATGCCAGTTATTGGCTAGAATGTACATCACTTTTAACAGTTTTCCAGAAAGTGGTATATAACAATTTTTAAATAAAATAAATATAAATAACTGATTATGCAAGAAAGACCTGATTTCCATATCTCCAATATATTAACAATATCAAAGCTCACTTTTTTTCATTTCTGCAGGAACCAGGTAAGGACTGTGTTTTGAAACCCTTTTTTCACTATAAAGATGTTTTTTTTATTGTAATTCAAAAGTTTGTGTTTTCCCAGCTGTAGCTAGAATTACTCAGTGGAAAAAAAAGTAATTTCTTCTTTTGTTTTCTCAGGTTTTGGAGCTTAAGGCTTCTTTTCTTTTTTTTAACTAGCTATACAAATGTGCTGTTAAATATCAAGTTTAAAAACATGTTTGATTTTTTTTTACCCTTCTCAGCTTACTGCTTTCTTGGGGACAAAAATAGGATTAGCTGGGAATCCAACTTTAACATGTTCCTCTATACTGTCAACTTGAAAGGTTCTTCTCTTGTTTCGTATGTAATAGGCAACTTCTGCTTGTCTCCTTTTTTTCCTTCAATTTATTATTGAGTTTTTTCTTTTTCTTTATTGATGGCATGCCTCCTCTATATTGTGGTCGTGATATGATATTATGGAATATATCTTCTTCTTCATTATTACCTTTGGTGCTGTTTAAAAAACAGTTATTCTTACTTTGTAATTTGCATTTTGATAAATAAAAACGGTTCACTTTCATTTCATGGGCAGAAGATTGAATTAATGTAGTTTACATTCATGGAATGACTAAAGGAAATTATGAGTGTCACTCATTTTTAAAACAGCAGCACTAACAAAAGATAAATAAATCATTTGACAATTAAAAAATAAAAGCACGGATTCACCCTTCATTGTTTAGGGATCATAAGAGTAAATATGTCCAGATATTCATGTCTTATTGCTTTGCAACTATCATAAAAGAGGATATTTAGGAGATAAGAGAAGTGTTAAAAAATTTTGGAACTCCTCAAAAAAATCTGAAGTCAATATTTCAAACCATTTAGATGGATAACTCAAGTTATCCATCTAAATGGCAAATATTGAATATTTTCTTTCATTATCCTGCTAAAATGTATCTGAATAAAAAGGGGCATATTGGGGGCATTCTGGGATGGGATTGAGTTAGCTGGATACATATCTGGCTGATGCCAATATTTTGGATAAGTCAAAGCATGCCCTGTGTGGACAGATAACATTATCCTTAACCATCTATATTGAAAAGAATATAGCCAGTTAAATCCTAATCTGCCTTAAAATAAAACAAACAAACAAACAAACAAACAAAAAAAAAATATATATAATCACTGGCCTAGTGGTCCTATCACTGCCCCCTCCCCCCCTCCCTCCCATCCATAACAGCAGTGCTTCTATTATTGTTAAGGGAGATATACTCTTTAGAAGAGCTACTAGGGCAGCATACACTTCCAGAGTAACCCCCTTGGCAACCATTAAAGCTCCAGGCTTGGGCTGCAGTAGGTTGCTACTGTAATCTAGGCTGAACATAAGATATTTCACACTGAAGGTACAGGGAGGATGGGGGGGGGGGTCTGACAAGGTAATTTGTGCCATATTCTTTTACTGAATCATGGAGCGGACAAGAGGGGTTTGAGGCCACACTGGCCTTTTAAAACATAATTTTTTTTAAGATGTTTGAGGAGATTGGAAGGGGAAGTGTTTGGGGCACCAACAGTGGCATAAACTTCCAAAGACTGTAAATGAGGGGCAAAGTTGCACCAAGTCTGGCATGAATACCTCACGTCACCATGAAAGGGGAACAAAGCACCACAAGAGGCAGAAAATCCCCCAAGGCTGTGATAAAGGGTGAAAGTAACTGAAAGAGTGACATGATGAACTAAAAGCATCATAAGAGATGTAAAGTAGCCACCCAAAGTGACAAGAACACCCCAAGGCTCCAAATAAGGGACAAAGAGCATCAACCAAATAGGTAGAAAGCCCTAGGCAGAGACAAGCCAGATGAAATCTCTAGAGAAAGCCTGATGTCATTTCTAATGGAGCTGGCTTTTCGCATTTGCTGTTCACTGGAGGTTAAGATGCTACTGACTAGAGGGACCAAATACTCTTTAGCCATTATTTGTTTAATGTCATGTGACTCAGGGAATCCAGGACACAATTGTTTTTTCAAATACTTCCTCCATTACCTCAGAAGCAATAATCATGAAGGAGCATGGCCCTGGTGATTCTGGATGCTGCACTTCTGCAGCCCTTGCCTTTTACTATGGTATAATCCATTGAAGGCTAAATAATGGATGAGTCCAATAATTTCAAGAACTGTAATGGCATGGAGTTTGAAGAAAATGTCCAAGAGACCATGAAACCATTATAGACTAAGGATTGTGTAAAGCACCAGATGTTCAGGGCAAGGGCAAGAGCAAGAGTCAGTAAGTACTGCAGAGCAAAGGGATTTGGAAGTAACCTCATAAATAGAGCAGCGGAAGATGAACCCTAAGCTATCACGGCTGGCTTGGAGCAGTGGCAGCAACAGTGGTGCTTGTGATTATTCAAAAATGAAATGGTAGGAGCAGAGAAACACAGCAATAAGAGTAGCTTTAACCCTCTTAAGGTATATCCAGAGCTGTATTTAGGGATAGGCAACCTAGGCAAGTGCCTAGATAGCCAAATTCTGGAGGTACCCAAAAAGTGGGACTGTTTCACTGCTCTTTTATTTCTGTGGTGAAATTCCCCACCCCTAGTATTCTACTTTTGTACTATAATCTTAAATCCGACTCTGGGTGTACCTCAAGTGCCTAGGAGGCAGAAGATTCATTTCAAAAGCCAAAGAAGTGCTGTAGCAGCCATGCAAAGCAACAGATGGCTATTGAAAAGCCAAGAGAGAAAGTATGATAGGGGAGGGGGATATGGAAGGAAACTCTTAGATAGCAGGAGCAATGGAGAAAGCACCCTAATACACCAAGTCTGGATTAGAATGGTGTTGCAACAGTTGCACTGGTAATTATTAAATAATGAAACTGTAGGAGCAGATCAATGAAGATAGAAAAGTAGCTGTAAAAACCAAAGTGAACCTCAAGATCTGAGGTGGAGAAAGAATAGTATCAAAATCCCAGAGGAATGATACATAAGGTGTGTAAAGCAATGGATATCCAGGGCAAATCCAAGAATCAGCAAGTACAGTAGGGTAAGGGGATTTGAAAGGAACTTCTTAGCAGGAGCAGTAAAGGAAGCATCCTAAAGTAATAGCAGTAATAACAGGAGTGGTGTTGATGATTTTTAAAAGCAACATATAGCCAGGGTAGTACCAAGAGCTGGCAAGAATTTGAGTGAAGTTGTTTATTCAAGCAGCACTGTTTATTTGTTGATCACATAATACTGAACTGTATGTTATCAATTTTATGTAAGTTTTATCTGGAATATAAATATTAATAAATTCAAATTCAAAGTACTGTTGGGGAAATTGAGTTGGACAGAAGCTCCAAGACAGCCAGAGTAAGGGATGCCTGTCCCAGATAGTGGTATTACTACCAGGTTGAACATGCTTCTGTGAAACTGTAAAGATAGAGCAGTACCTGGAGCAGCATGAAGTGCCTGAGGAGTGGTGCAGCAAACATGCAAATTAGAGGATAGCCAGGTCAAGACCAAGAGACCTGGCAAGTACTGTAAGGGAAGGGTCTTTGAAAAGAATATCAAAGACAGACAGAGCAGGGGACAACTGTCTCTGTAGGAGGAATGTGGTTGATCCTACAAGTGGACTAGCATATGCTTCTGTCAAACTATAAAAATTGAGCCATGCATGTATTATGTACACATGGCCAGTACAGTGAAACTGTGAATAGCTTAGTAAACCAGTTATGGTTCCATCTGTTACTTTTATAACTGTGAAGAATGATTGTAGAGCTAATAAATGCAGACAAGCACTAGCCCCAAGACATAAGGAGTGGAATTACAAAAGCTGTAATAGCTTCAAAGCTCTCAAGGTATACAGAATGGGGAAATGCAAATAATATAGAGGCATCACAAGCCCCATGGTGTACAATGCATGGAATCACAAACAGCATAAAGTCATAAAAATCCCTATGGTGTACAGTGCATGGAATTACAAATAGCACAGAGGTGTCAAAACCCGCAAGGCATACAATGTGGTGAATTACAAACAGCACAAAGATGCATATACCCCCAAGGCATATAGTTTAAGGAATCACAAAAATGTCAACCCTTCCACCCATGGTATGGAGTTCATTCAATTACAAACAGCACAAAGGCATCTAAAACATAAAGTCATAGAATATGCTCAATCACAAACAGCACAAAGGTGTCTAAACCACCAAGTTATACAATGTGGGGAATTGCAAACAGCACAAAAGCCAGATAGACCTACACAGCACGAAAGAAAACCATAAAAGAGATGGGGTGGGATAAGAAACTTGTATTGTTTTGTTTTTCCACATATATTTTCAGTAGAAAAAACACTCCAGTATAGCCAACAAATGGAAAGGGAGAAATATGATGGGATTGTAAGGGGTAAAACAAAAATAAGAACCTTAAAAATGTGGGGTGGGAGGAGTAACTTCTATTGTTTTATTTTTTCACATTTTCTTCTGTGGAAAAACATCACAGCGTAACAAAAAAACAAACAGGGTAGAAGAAATAGGCTGGGATTATAGCAGGATAGATTAAAATGAAGAATCATAAAATATATTTTGGGAGGAGAAATTTGTACTTTTTTCACATTTTTTTTTTGTGGACAAAATTCTGCAGTGTAACAAACAAAAAAAACCAAACAGGGTAGGAGAATTAGGTTGCAAGCCAAACAGAAAAGCTCCCATGTTGGTACATAATAGACATAGCAAGCAGGAATATTAATTGCATTACACCTAAGGTAGTATATCAGGGGAATGGCACATAGTACGAGCAATAGTAGCAAGACCTCAAAGGTCTAGGGCCTGGCATTCAGGAAAAAGAGTAGAAATAAGACCATTAAGGTAGCACATGTGGGGCATGGCAGACAGGTAGAGCAGTAGTAGCAAGACCCCTAGCATTGTAAATGTGAAACCTGGTAGTTAGGCAAATCAATAGTATCAAGAACCTTACTCTTTGATTTTAAAAGCCCTAAACGCACCAAAGCTGGGAGATATGTGAATGATTCAACCTGGCACGCACCACACAGATTTTAAAACCCACGCAGGTATGCCCGTATCTGTTGGTACGTGCATAAAAATATTTGGTCACCAAAAGGGGCGGGACATGGGCAGGCCAGGACCGCACCATAAAGTCAGTGCATAAAGTAGTTATATACACAAGTGTGCTACGGGGTCCCCTACCACATAACCTTTCTTCTGCTATGGACGGCGTGTAAGTCATGTAACAAAAAAAATTAGGCTAGTCAGCAGAGTTATAAGGCTCGGGCCTAATAAGATAAAAGGGAGGCAAGTAAGCCAGGGGGTTTAGGAAATCACTTTGTGTACCTACTAAATTTTACCCCACTTGTGCACTTGAGAAGGCATTCACGTGAACATGCGCACATCAATAGAAAATTGTGTGTGCATGTAGAAGCAAATAGCCAACTTTATAACACACATGCATATACATGCAGATATGTGCAGATGTTATCAAATCGCGTGTGTGCACACATGTGCGCCCACACGTGGGTCTTAAATTTTTCTTCTTAAGGTGGTATATAAGAGATATGGCAGGTAGTCATGTGGCAATAAAATCCCAAGGTGGTACATCTGGGGCCTGGAAGGTAGGCAGAGCAATAGCGATATGATCCCTAAGTGGTATATCTTGAGCCTGGCAGGTAGACAAAGCAATAGTAGCAAGACCCCCTAAAGTTCACCAAAATGATAAAAGAGATGGAATGGCTCCCCTGTGAGGAAAGGCTAAAAGAGGTTAGGGCTATTCAGCTTGGAGAAGAAACATCTGAGGGTGGATAAGATAGAGGTCTATAATATCATGAGGGAAATCGAACAGATAAATATGAATCGTTTATTTACTCTTTCAAATAAATCAAAAACTAAAGGGCACTCCAAGAAGTTAGTAAAACTAATCGGAGAAACTTATTTTTCACTCAGTGCATAATTAAGCTCTAGAATTAATTGCTGGAGGATGTGGTAAAAGTAGCTAGCATATCTAGGTTTAAAAAAGGTTTGGACAAGTTCTTGGAAGAGAAGTTCATTAACTGTTATTAATCACATAAACTTGGGAAAAGCCAATATCTATACCTGGGCATTAGCAGCATGGGATCTATTTGCTGTTTGGGATCCTGCCTGGTACTTGTGACATGGATTGGCCACTGTTGGAAACAGGGTAATGGTAATTTGTATGTTCTTATCTGGGAAATTGCAGGTAGGCAGAGTGGTAGCAGCAAGAACCCTAAGGGGGAACATCAGGGGCCTGGTGGGTAGACAGAGCACTAGCAGTAAGAGCCCCTAAGGTGTTACTTCTGGGCCATAGCAGATAGGGAGAGTGGTAGCAGCAAGACACTAAAGCTAGTACATCTGAGACCTGGCAGGTGAGGAGAGTAATAGCAGTAAGATCCTAAGGTGAAACAGGTAGGCTGAGTGTTAGCAGCAAGACCCATAAGATGGTACATCTGTGGCCTAGAAGGTAACTAGAGCAAGAGCAGTAAGACCCCTAAGGTGGTACTTCAGGGGCATGGCAGTAGGCATGATACATCTTGGGGCGGGTGTCGGGAGGATGGGGGGGAGCAATTAATAAAATTTGAAGAGTTGGAGTGGGTTTGGGGTTGTTTTTTTTTATGCGTCCTCTTCCCCCCCCCCAAAAAAAAAAAAAACCAATAAGAAAACCACTCGAAATTTCATGGGTTTTCTAATCATTTCATTGCCCCCCGAAACATGATGAAATAGGAAATATCATCTCTATTTCCTATTTCGTCGCAAACGAATGTACATCCCTACTGACTAATCCTCCCTAATTATCTTCAGCTACTATCTGTTCAAGTTCTGATTCAGGAATCAAAGACAAGATTCTTCCTCAGAATCAGTCAATTATGCTCTTTGGAATGTACACAGTACATTATGATGTTGTTATAGTGCATATACTATTATTGTTAAATTGTTGCAATAAAATAAAAAAATAGAATCAATTGTTTAAAATACTACCTCCATTTCTTGAAAAGTGATGGCCAATGTAGAGAAGCCTACAGCTGATTTTGTCTGTTGAACTACTGCTGCCTCAGTGTGTACCCCTGCCCTGCTATGGTTTGCCTTGGATGGTTCTCCCACCTTTTCCCTCTGCTCCAAAATCAAGAGCAAAAGGAACAGGTAGCAGTAGAATATGCTTTACAAAGTTCTGTTTCTTTGTCCTTGAGCTACCTTCCACTCTTGCTACTCTGACAAAAAAAAAAGTATCTCTTTAATTTTGTGGCAGGACTAACATTTTTAGCATTGATACGTTGCTGGATTGCCTTTGCACCACTTCATCTATCCTTGCCAATATCCTCTCCTCTCCCTTTTCCTGTCATGATGGAATTTGTTCAAGTGCACTGCCTACTGGTGAGTTGGATATTACAAATTAATTTATTTAGGGGTGAATTATAAAAGAGTTGCTCATGATAAAAGGCCCATATACACAAGTATATGGGCCAAGCGTGTCAGCAATTCTAATTTTAAAACTGGGGAAATGGGGCTGACCTGAAAAAGAAGAGGCGAAGGACTTCTGTTCTAGCCAAGCAGGCTTATTTCGCCACTAAAAAGAATCTTGAGACCTGATTCGGGAGTCCCGGTAAGGAGGAGGGGCGTGATGTCACTTCCGCCCTCACCAAGATCCAGCAAATAAAAACAGGCTTGCAGCAACGAGAGACGGGGATGACCTGAAAAAGAAGTGGCAAAGGACTTCTGTTCTAGCCAAGGAGGCTTTTTTCACTGCTAAAAAGAGTCTTGAGACCTGACTTGGGAGTCCCAGTAAGGAGGAGGGGTGTAACGTCACTTCCACCCCCACCAAGATCCAGCCAATAAAAACAGGTTTGCAGCGGCGCGCAGCCGACGCCGGCGCACTGCCTAAGCCACGTGCTCCGAAGGGGCGTGTGGCTTTGGTTGAAAAAAGCTTGCCTAAAGCTTTTGAATTTTAATATTTCTTCTAAATAATAATCTGTCTTCTGATTCAAGCAGCCTTCACTGAGAGACCTAACAATAGATAGAAAGGAGTCGGTAAGTGGAACTCAAATATTTGTTTGACATTTGTTTACTTACTGAACCCAATGCCGCATACAAAGAGGAAGGGGAAGGTGAGGGAGGAAACCTCGACCCCTCATCAGCCTTCCCCAGTTCAAACAAAGATTAAATAGTTCTACTCTGGAGTGGGGACTATACCAGGAGAGTCAGTTGGGTTACCGGATCAGGAGCAGAATCCTGAACCCCTTGATGAAACATCTTTGAGCCCTGGGACTCCTGAGACCCCTTCACGCCCTATCCATAATAGAATGGCTGATACTGCAGACCCCCTGAGACTGAAGATGTCACAGATGGGATAAGTGGTCGAGGTAGGAGCAGCCATTATAAAGAATGGACAGACTCAAAGCGAGAAGATTTTGTCCACCTTGAAAGAGATTAACATCGGGACAATATGTGGAATTGCCAGCTCCATGCCACTATCCACAGAAGGGGAAATTTCAACAGAAAGGGGTAGTTTAGTCAGTTTTTCTCAGAGATCTCCAGTGTGCATACCAGAGATTACATTGTTAGAAAAACCAGAAGTTGTTACTTTAGATGTATTATGGAATGCAGTATCTATTTTTGAAAAAAACAATTATTTCCTTAACTCGAGCTTTCCAAGGTTTTCAAGATCAGTCCATAATAGTGAATCCAGGAGTATTATCAAACTCTATTAAAATACGAAAATTGAATACTCAAGTAGATCAGATGAAAGAGATACAAGCAAATCTGATCCAAGGGGAACTTAGAACTGATAAAAGAATAGAAAATCTGGAGAATAGACTCAGATATAATAATTTGAGAATGATAAATTCCCCCAAATGCAAACTTATTTCTCCTAATGAACAACTAAATAAATATCTACAAGAAGTGCTATTCTACTCCCCCACCAATTTGCCTAATATAATTAAAGCATATTTTTTACCTGATATGTCAAAAAGAGGTGAAGGAGAAGGAGAAAGAGGTGCTTCTAAGGAAAATATAATGACACCATCCCCTCTAGAAGATCTATCAGGTTTCTTAGAGATCTCTCAGGAAGAGCAGATAGAGAGTAGGGGAATATTATTGGTAACATTTACTACTGCAATGGATAGAGATAATGTTTTAAGAAACTTTCTTAGGTATAGGAATAAATTGTATTTGGGAGAAAGGATATGGGTATATCCAGATGTTGTTAGATCTGTTGTGAATCCAGGAGATAAAATTGATATCTCCACTACTTTCTAGTTTTTAGTTTAAATTGATGATATCTAAAGTGCTCCGTTAAATTTCCTAGGAGGGTCTCTCAGATTTCATGGTAAAAATAAGGTAATAGCATAATAATTTAGTGAGGTTATATAAAGTATAATTTTCTTGTACATATATGTTTAAATGCTATACCTTATGGTAAGGTATAATCCTTATTTGTATTGTTTGAAAAAACTAAGAAAGATATAAGTAAAAAATTAAAAAAAAAACTGGGAAAATATTGAGGTATATGTGCGTCCATGTGCAACAGAAAATACAAGAAAAGGGAGCAGATTTGAGCAGTTTAGGGGCGTTCTGGGATAAGAGCAACATTTACATTCACAAATCCCGATTTTAAAACCAGTGAATATAGTGCAACATTGGACTGTTAACTGTGCATATTTGCTTCTGCTATTTTTCAGGTGTTTGTCAGAATGAAACTCGCTATAGCCAAAAACTGACTGCATGAGGGGTCTGGTTAAACTGAGGGGAGTGTGGGATGAAGGACCAGATGGGTCTTAAAGACTTATAGAGTGGACAAATTGGTGGATTGAGTGCTCAAACCTTCACGTGCATATGTTTTAAATGGTGCTGACAAACTCTAAGGAAAGACACGCGAGTACAGTTTCCACACATAACTGCATAAAATTAGGAGCACACTATGGGCTAGATCTTAAAAGCCCTGCGCACGTAAATCCTGCCAGATTTACATGCAGGGCACTCGCGCGCTGGCAGCCTATTTTGCATAGGCTGCCAGCGCGCGCAAAGCCCCGGGACGCTCGTTAAGTCCCAGGACTTCGTAAAAGGGGCGTGTCTGGGGTGTGGTGGCAGTCCGGGGGTGTGTCCTGGGGGCATGTCCGGGGTCAGGGGGCGGTCCAGGCTGGGTCCGGGTGTGTAGCGATGGTTCGGGGGCGGGCCGGGAGGGCGGTCCCGAGTCCCCCGGCACTGCGGCCTGTGCCGGGGGATGCCGAGGTGGTGCGACGAAGTTATGCCTGCTTCAGGCAGGCGTAACTTGCACAACTAAAGGTAGGGGGGGATTTAGGTAGGGCTGGGGGTGGGGTAGATAGGGGAAGGGAGGGGAAGGTGGGGGATGCAGAAGGAATGTTCCCTCCGAGGCCGCTCCGATTTCGGAGCGGCCTCGGAGGGAACGGAGGCAGGCTGCGTGGCTCGGCGCATGCAGGTTGCCGATTTTGCGCAGCCTTGCGCGCGCCAACCCCGGATTTTATAAGATACGCACAGCTATGCGCGTATCTTATAAAATCTGGCGTACTTTTGTTCACGCCGGTTGTGCGAACAAAAGTATGAGCGCACGTACCTTTTTAGGATCTACCTCTATGTGCACTAGGCATATTATAAATTATATGTACACACCTGCATGGATGATTTAAAATTCCAGCATATGTGGGTATGCACATGCTCATTTTATAGTTACTATCTCTGAGATACTGTTACTGTATAGAGAACTGTCTATCTCACACATTCATATATAATGTGTTTGTGTACTGTGCTGTGTTCTAGTGCTGACTCCAAACACAAAAAAACTGTTGAATACTAACAGCATCAAAAGGACTGGTAGCTTTGTTAGACGTTTCAGTCTCTGAGTGTGCAGTGATCACCTCACTAGTGAACAGATAAAGATACAAAATTTATTAGCATGGCTGCTTCACGCTCCAGACTGTCTCACACCCCAACCCTCCCACAGTGCAGAGAATAATCATAATTAGCTACAGTGCACTTCCACTCTTTTTGGCACAGTAAGAATGAGACTACTGCTGCTCATGCGAACAGAGAAGATCAGAAGTAGCCAAAATCAAGTGCCAAATCCAATAGTCAAACATTTTTTAAACTCTAAGATAGCTTATAAGCACACATCCTTCTCTACCAACTGCTAGATAGGAACTATAGAGCTTCATGCACATGCTCAGAGATTACAGAGGGAAGATATCAGTATCATTTGATGAAGATAGCAGCATAGACTAGTTTAGAAAGATGCTTCACTGTGATGTGTTTTCTCTGTGGTTTCATTGGCAACTTGTCCTGCCTCAGCTTTGACAAGGCTTTAATAATATGGTGAGGTCATACAGACAATTTGCTGGTTGCAACAATTACCAGGTTTTTTTTCTCAGCAAAACACAGCCATAGGCTTCAATAGGTCATAGATGTGAATGGGAAACATAAACAAATAAGACAAATATTATTTGTTTCATAAGTGGGACCTCTCCATCCATTTTAGAGGGCCATGTATGAAATAAATATGGACCCATTTGTCATGTTTTACCCATTGTTTCAAACAAATGAACATCCCTATTCACCAGTACTTTAACCATTTTCTCCTCTTTCATCAAGAATGAATGATAATTTATTCTTCCGCAGGACTACTTGTGGTCCATTGGGCCTCTCGAGGGAGAGACAATACTCCGCTAAATAAACAGAGTCTGTGGGCTTAGGGTACTCAAATAGCAAAAAATAAATTTCTTATGCAAAGGGGAAACTAAACCAGAGGAAGGAAGGGTAGAAAAACATCCTCCTCCTACACAAAAGGTTTCCAAAAGGCATGGGAAATCAGCAAATAGAACTTTTCTTCTTCACTCTACACAGGCCTCATCTCTAGTTTAAACAAAATAAACAATACAGGAGCATCAAAAGTACATGCTGACCCTGCAAGGGTAATTGAACAATTCATAAACTAAGATGGTGGTAGAGGTTTATATAGTTTAGGAGCCACTCCCTTTGTCTCCCATATAGGAGAATTACCCATAATAAATTTTACTTCTGATCCTCCTGCAACCAATGGAACAATCCTCTCAGTAGGAAATCATAGGTTTCTCTATATTGCATTACCCTAAAAAAGACTATAACAAGGATAATTCTATAGTTCTGTTGATGTTCAGTATTGACTCTGGTCTCATTCTTGAGCGAATGGCAGGATATGACATAATTGCTGCTATAGCTGCTGTTTCTCCTGTTTCCCTGAGAATTATGCAAAGATGTTCTTGCTTTTTCTTTTCTCTGCCAGCCTTGTGAAATGTGCATCTCTTATATTTTATTACTGTGGATAGTACAGGAGAAAATCAATAGGCATTGCAAAATTTTTCAATTAGCAGTGCTTATCTCCCTGATAGATTTTTAGGTCTATTTATCTGACCATTGTGTGACTATTTTTGGTTGTTACGTATATTTCAATTTGTTTTATTTGTAACATTGCTCTGAAAAACAAATAAAAAATTGCAAATATAATTGAAGATTGTTAATGTTTTTGAGTTATCTGATAGTTAAAAAAGCAAACAAGCATATTTCCCAGGTATTGTTTAAATATTTCATATTGCAAAATGAGTTTTAAATCTAGCAAAGTTGCTCCCGTAGGAAGTAAAATGAACTGTTTGGCTGCTAAGGCACTCAAGCTCAGTTATTTCTTTTTTTTTTTAATAAAAGTTTTTCAATAACATAAAACATGCCATTGAAGGAAAAATCAAAGATGTTAGGCAAAATAACAAATTATAGAAACAATTACAATGAAAGTGAAAACATCCAATGATTAAGTCCCCTTAAGGGAAATTCAAATGGGGCTATGCTAATTATTAACAATTATATCCCATAATTAAAATTATAACAATACCTGAGCACATATATATATGTGGTGTTTCCTAAAGACTCCATTCTGGTGCTTCCTGAAGTTCCCTGCACCTGGCTCTGTTTGCACTGCAGACACTAAAAGCCAAGAGTTTATCATGCTTATTTCTGCTATTATTGTGTTTACCAAAACTTTAACAAATTCCAGCATTATAGTCAAATTTGCACAAACCATGATTGGGCATTGTTGTCACTCATCCATATAAATATTGTGATGAGGTTCACAGTATGTCCAGGGAGGAAAACCCGTCCCGGATCACCCCAGGGAAGGCCTGGGGCAGACCCAGGCAGCAGAGGCTAATATTTCAAGGCAATCTCCTCAAATATTCCATGAGGCCCTTGTGGCCACTGCATCCCTCAGGTGACCACATAAAATGCCCTGAAAACTGATGCAACCACTCTTTCTGTGACTTACGTTTGTCCAGAGGTTCTCTATCTCCTGAGCTCAGATGGGTAGGAGCATGGAGGAGGGGGAGGCATTCATCACTGCCGAGCCCGCTTTCAAGGTTTCTGATGATGGGTTTTGGCTATCTTCATGGGCCTGGGAGGAGGGAGGAGGGGGCTGTAACCCTGGCAGGGGGGCTTTGTGGTTCCTCCCATTTGCCCAAGCAGGACCCCAAGACTATGGCTGACTAAGGATGGGAACGCCTCACTTTTCCCGTGCATATCCTTAAATCGACATGTGCCACTGCCCTGAAATCATAGACCTAGGTGACTCTTCCTCTAGATAAATAGTACCAAGGAAGGTTGAGGCATGAAGCCTACCAAGCAAAGCACAGCATCGATCACCCACTTCCACCTGAACTCAGCAATGGTGTCAGTGGATGCCATGTGCTGGAACTCTGCCTGCAGTCTAGACCACACCAATGCTCAGAAAAGAATCCTGGGATGCCACCATCTAGCTTCTTGTTCCTGGTTGGCTAGTAAGAAATTCACTAGGAGGTCCATGGCCCGCAGTCTTGGATTCTTTGACACGGTGTGGCTGTATATAATAGGGATGTGAATCGTTTTAGGACGATTAAAATTATCGTCCGATAATTTTAATATCGTCTTAAACCGTTATGGAACACAATACAATAGAGATTCTAACGATTTATCGTTATAAATCATTAGAATCGTGAGCCGGCACACTAAAACCCGCTAAAACCCACCCCCGACCCTTTAAATTAAATCCCCCACCCTCCCGAACCCCCCCCAAATAACTTAAACATTTCCTTGCCAAATCCTACCTCCTTCAATCCCCCACCCTCCCGAACCCCCCCCCCCAAATGACTTAAATTACCTGGGGTCCGGAACGGCAGCGGTCCGGAACGGGCTCCTGCTACTGAATCTTGTTGTCTTCGGCCGGCGCCATTTTCCAAAATGGCGCCGAAAAATGGCGGCGGCCATAGACCAACAGGATTCGACGGCAGGAGGTCCTTCCGGACCCCCGCTGGACTTTTGGCAAGTCTTGTGGGGGTCAGGAGGCCCCCCCCCAAGCTGGCCAAAAGTTCCTGGAGGTCCAGTGGGGGTCAGGGAGCGATTTCCCGCCGTGAATCGTTTTTCGTACGGAAAATGGCGCCGGCAGGAGATCGACTGCAGGAGGTCATTCAGCGAGGGTTCCGGCGCCTCGCTGAACGACCTCCTGCAGTCGATCTCCTGCCGGCGCCATTTTCCGTACGGAAAACGATTCACGGCGGGAAATCGCTCCCTGACCCCCGCTGGACCTCCAGGAACTTTTGGCCAGCTTGGGGGGGGGCCTCCTGACCCCCACAAGACTTGCCAAAAGTCCAGCGGGGGTCCGGAAGGACCTCCTGCCGTCGAATCCTGTTGGTCTATGGCCGCCGCCATTTTTCGGCGCCATTTTGGAAAATGGCGCCGGCCGAAGACAACAAGATTCAGTAGCAGGAGCCCGTTCCGGACCGCTGCCGTTCCGGACCGCTGCTGGACCACCAGGTAATTTAAGTCATTTGGGGGGGGTTCGGGAGGGTGGGGGATTTAATTTAAAGGGTCGGGGGTGGGTTTTAGCGGGTTTTAACGATTTTAACGATATATCACGATATTTTACCCCCCCAAACGGCAACAATACGATTCCCTCCCCCTCCCAGCCGAAATCGATCGTTAAGACGATCGAGGACACGATTCACATCTCTAGTATATAAGCAAATGTGGGCTGAAGTTCAGCCAAAACCACAGGAAGAGGGTTTTCAGTTCTGCGAGGAAGGAGAATAACTGAGGACAATACAGGAAAATATGAAACAATGTATCCTCTACCCCGAAGAACTTTCACCTCTTCCTGCTCTGCTGATATGATCCAGCAGGTCACTGGTTGCTATAGCCCCATGAGCAATATGCCAGCATAGGTCCCTGGTGGTTTTTGGGATTGGTTCAGAGTAGAACGCCTCCCACCAGGGCCTCAGTACACTGCTCAACACTCTCTGCCAAGGTGTACCCACTCAGGCGGAGAGGGTGGCTCGGTGCACTGCATGGTGTACCAACTCGGCTATCGCTTTCATAGGTGCTGTGCAGAATTGAACTGGCTGGATCACATCTAACATGCTTAGGCTGTGGGGAAGAGGACAGGGAAGTCGAGGGGATCCTTGATGTTTTGGGGAGCCGATAATCAGGTTCAGAAGATTGGGGGCAGGAGAGGGCAGGGGTGGGGACTCCTGGCCTGAAGGACCCCCTCGGACAGGTTGGAGGGGTCGGGGGTAAAAAGGCCTCATATCTCGCTGAGCAGTTGACCGGTTACATACGGGTGCCTCATGCCCAAGCGCTGGGCCAGCACTTCTGAGTATACCCAATGTCGCAGGTCTATGCTCAGGAGATCTCCGACCTGTGTTGTCCCAGACTCTATGAGCCATCAGCATACCTGAGGGAACTCCAGGGCTTTCACAACCAGGGCGGGGTTATGAAGAAGGGGCTCTTCTGGAACATCCAGACTCAGGGGCCCTGAGGGGTCTCTTCTTCCGGAGACCACACCCCAGGATTTGAAAACATCTTGGTAGAAGTCTGGCAGCAACAAGAAGTCACGTGCGAACACTTCTGTTTTGATCGCCAAAAGCTGCCAGTCATACCGCAACCTGCCCACTTAGAGAAAAAATTCCTTCAGTGGGCACCACTGCAGAGGTGGGTCTGCATACAGGAATCTCTACAAGGCCTGGAGATGCAGGGTGTGGAGTCTGCATTTGATGACCACCACCCCTTTCCCTTCTTTCCTGAGGGGGAGGCCCAGGATACCTGTGGAGACCCCATGCCGCTTCCCGGCCCAGAATAAGTCCAGCAGCTCCCTCTTGGTCCTGGCGATGAACTCCGAAGGTTGCCTCAAAGCATGCTGGACACCAGCTGGTTCACCACTAAGGCCCTCCCCTAGAAGGACATCAAATGGACTAGACCCTTCCATGCCCTCAGATGAACTGCAATCTTCACCTCCAGCTCCTTCCAGTTCACCGGGGCTGCGGCCTTCACAGTGGTTAGGTGGACACCCAGATATTTGAGGGTCCCCCTGCTCCACAAAAAGTTACCAGACTGGCTAGGGGGTGCATTCACCTGTTGCGGCCCTACCCAAAGTCAGATAATTTGGCTGGGTTGATTCGGGCAGAGGATGCGAATGAAAAAACCCGCTGGCAGGCTCGCACCCTCTTCAAATCAACCAGGTCTTGGACCATGAGGAGCACGTAATCAGCATAGGCCGACAGGTTGATCCGCATCTCCGTCATCCACAGTGCCAGTCCAACGAGCCATCTCCACAAAAGACACAGAAACAGCTTGATGGCCACTGCATACAGCTGCCCGGAAAGCGGGCACCCTTGATGCATTCCCTGACTGAATGCCAGAGGCGCCATCAAGGACAAATTCACCTTAACTAGGCATTCTGCAGAAGAATAGAGGACACGGAGAAGACCCACGAAACAGGGACCAAATCTGAATGCCTGGAAGGTTCCCATGAGTTATGTATGATCCACCTATCGAAAGCTTTCTCCTGATCAAGGGTCAAAAAGCCTACTGACAGACCAGCCCCATGACAATAATGATTAAGGTCTTGGACCAAAAAGATGTTGTCAAAGATGGTCCAGTCCAGGTCAGTGTAGGACTGATGGGGGTGAATCACACCCACCAGCACAGACCTCAGCCACCGCGACATCACCTTGGCTAAGATCTTATAGTCCGTGCATAGCAGGGAGACCAGATGCTGATTCCGAATGTCGCACAGGTCTCCCTCCTTAGGTAAGAGGGTCAACACCACATGGCAACTGAAAAGGGGTAGGACGCCGGTCTCCTAGGATTCCTCCAGCACCCACAGGAGATCAGGTCCCAGGAGATAAAAAAAAATGGGCGAAGAACTCAATGTTCAGTTCGTTGATGCCCGGTGTTTTATTGCGGGGCATCTGACCTAGTACAGCAGAGAGGTCAGCCTGAGTGAAGGGCTCATCCAGCCTCTCCCTGTCACGCTGACTGAGCATGGGAAGCCCATCCCATAGGCATTGGGGGTCTACAGGGTCCAGAGACAAGAGAGCAGAGTAAAATTTCATGCCCTCTTCCTAATCATTTCTGGATCTGTGAAGGGGGTTCCATCAGCAGAGAGTAAACACGTCATCCACCCCTTCTTCCCCCTCCTCTTCTCTAGTGCGTAGAAGAAGCACGAGCTATAGTCCATTTCTCATAGAAACTGGACTCACAAGTATACAAAAGCCCACTGGCTTCATCGCTCTTCAACGTCCCGAAGGGTGTGCTTCTTCTCCTCATATTCTATCTGTAGCTGGTGCTCTACGTCAGGGAGCTCCGACTCAAGAGTGAGCAGCTCCTCCTTCAGCCACTCCATCTGGAGATGCCACTCCCTGTTGATGTCTCTGGCATATTGCCGGCAGAGAAGCCCGAGGCAGACCTTCCCCATGTCCCACTAGATGGCAAGCAAGGGGAAGTCTAGCTTGAGCTCACGCCAGTTTCCCCAAAACTCACGGACTGCATTCATGAGCTGTGTTTCTCCTCTAAAAGTGAGTTATTAAAGTGCCAATAGGCAGCCCGAGGCCTGACGGAGTCGAACCTCACTTTCATGACCACCGCATGGTGGTCCGTGAAAGCTGCTACCTCATTGGAACTAGAAAAGGCTCGTGACATTATCCCAAAGGAGAAATAAAAACGGTTGATCCAAGAGTGAGACACCAGTCCAAACCTCACCCTGATAAAGGTGTGGCCGTCCGTTCTCCCGGGGTGATGTTGTCACCAGACACCAGGGAGAGGCGGTGAGCCATCTCCCTCAGGACAGCTGATGAGGAGGAATATCAGTCACTCTCCGAATGGTAGCAGCACTCGAGGATGCAGTTAAAGTCACCCCCAAGCACAACCTCCTCATCGGCGTCCAAGGTGTCTAAATAGGTTGACATCCGGTGAAAGAATGCCTCACATTCGTACCCGGAACTCAGGGCATACACATTAACCAGGTTAACTGTGCAGCCTTGAACCGGGTCTGAAGGTGAAGCATCCAACCTGGCATGATGGGTTTGACATCCAGCACCAGCCTGCAGGCGTTCTGCAGCAGGATGGCTACCCCACCGGTTTGTCTGGTGGAATGACTCAGCTCCACCCTGCCGTGCCATCCCAGGAGCCGAGCTGCCTCAGACCCCGGGAAGGAATGCATCTCCTGTAAGAAGGACAATGAGTACCCTCCCGCCGTGAGGAAGGAGAGCACCCAGTGCCTCCGGACTCTTCCCCTGCAGCCATTGACATTCAAAGTGCCAAATGTCAAAGCTATTCTCTGGCAGCAAATCATACAGTCATATGGGGTGGAAACTTACAAGGGGTCGCCTGCCCCCTTTTGGTCCTCCTTCTCCAGACTGTCAGGCTGGTCGATCACATCCTCAATTGGTAGGAGGAGGTTCGGGTCCAGTTGTTCAGTAGCTTCCGCTGCCGAGCGGAGCTTCCTGATAGAGTGGGATGTAAGAGCTCCTCCTCCGTGCATCGCCGAATCCAACGATCCGATGTTTCTCTCCCCAGGGTGAAGTCCATTTCCCTACACAGGGAGGTAGGGAATGAGGCCCACCCCATTGAGGGAGGGCACGCGAATTGCGCAGAGCCCCTTACCCTCCCAGGACTCCTCATTCCCTTGGCTGACCTGAACCTCCTCCTACCAATTGAGGAGGTGATCGACCAGCCTGACAGTCTGGAGATGCCTAGTCAGGGTGCTCAATAATTCTGCGCACTGCTTTTCTCCTGTCTTTGACTCCGGAGGCCTGTCTCTCCCCACCAAGACTTCTCTGATCAATGGGTTCACCTCCATAGATGGGTGGGGAGGAACAGATGTTCCTGCCTTCACCTCCTCAGAGTCTCCATCAGGGAGTGGGCTAAATAGTGGGAGGTCCAGGATGGGATTGGACTGGAAGGGGGATTCCAGGGCACCTCTGCATATGAGCTCCATAAAGCTATCTATGTCCCAGCCTCGTACTGGTACCCCTGATACTTCCAATACAGGTAGCCCAGATATAGGTGGTGGGGCCTTCTTTTTTGGTCTAGGAGGGCAAGCCTCTAAGGCAAAGGTCCAGCTCAGTTGCTTCTCGATGCTTCCGTGAGGGAAATGCCCTCTTCCTCTCATTTCTGCTGTTTGAGGTGATGGAGGGGAGAGGGACTTGTATCGGCAGGGTAGTCTCACACTCTGCCCGGACTGGAAGCAATGGGCAAATAAGCGATTCCCCACCCTCATCCTCTCTCTCACACATCTCCCCACCTTGTATCACCATCTTGTCCTTCTCCGCCATTGAGTCCTCAGAGGGGTCCGCAGATGGTGTCCTCGGTTTGGGGCCGAGCCCGAGCAACACCCAGCTGTTTCTCCCATAGGGAGGGTGCAAGCTTTGCTCCCTTTCTTAAGCGGGGGCTCGATTGCCTCTGGCATGCCTTCAAGGGGGTGGGGAGAAGAGCATCCACTCTTTCAGCTGGAGGTGGCTTCGTCCTCTTTTCCTTTTCCTTCTTAAGTTTTCTAACTTTGTTTTCCTTGTTCAACTCTCTAGGAGAGGGGTGATACCTTCTGATCACATTGGTGGGGGCAAGTGGTTCCCAGAAGCCTGCCGAGACGTTGCAGCCTTGCTTATCTGATGTGGCTGATTTAGTCACCGCCTTGGCTGGCCCCTCTAGGGGCGAGGGGGTCCTGGTGTACGGAGTACCACTCCTGAGTTCAGCGGCTCCAGGAGGACCAGTTGAGGGGGTGGTTTCCTGCTCCTTCTGGATGTGTCCCCATTTCCGAGGACACTCCTTTCTGATGTGCCCCACTTCTAGGCATGAGTAGCACTGGTCCTCCAAGGTGGTATAATAGAGCTTATATGAGCAGTTCCCATCCCACACAGGGAGCCATCCCTCTATTTCCTCTTTTCCTCTGGGGAGCACAATCCAGGCTTGTCGCTCATGAGACTCCACATGCTTCATCACCTTGCTTTTGAACCCTAGGGGAAGGACAGTGATGGAATATCTCACTTCCCCTAAGGAGTTAAGCTGCTGCCTCAGCCCGGCCTCAGTTAGGAATGGGGGAACATTAGAAAGAACCACCTTCACCCCTTGCATGTTGAGGGGCTCTAGAGTGTGAAAAGTGTTCTCTACCACAAGCCCGGTGATCAAGGCTTTGTTTACAGAGGCCAAGGAGTGAAAATAAATAACCACCCTGCCGCTCTCCTTGCTGGCAGAGCAGAGATTCTCAGCCCCCACAATCTGTGCTGCTGCCAGAGTATACATGTGAATATCTCCTGACGCCAGCATCTCACAATGAAGAGCATGTTTACGGCTCAAGCTGCATTGCCCTCCCGTGATGATCTGTGGAGGTACTGCATGCCTGGTTCTGCTGTTTCCGAAGGGTGAGGGGGGGGGGGGGGGGGGAGGGTTCCAGCTGCAATGGCTGTGTAAGATCTCACGGCTGAGGTTAGTGTGCTCAGGCCTGGCTCCTCCCCTTTTGTCTTCTTCACATTTTTCTTCCCTCTATGGGCTTGACCCCTGGGGTCTCAATTATCCTCTCCCTGGAGTAAAAGGATGGGTGGGTTAGGCCTATTCCCCATCTGGGTATCGCCTTTCGATGGGTTGACACTACCCAGTGTTCTTACTCATTGAGGATTAGGGACTCCTGCGGAGGACTCACCCTGGGAGCCACCCACGGGGTTCCTGTTTGTGTCAGCTGGAGAGTGTCTGCTCTGGGAGCTACCCACAAGGTTCCCACCCGTAGAACTCATGCCATCTAGGGACTGCTCGCCCTGGGAGCCATCAGTGGGGGATCTCAACCTGGGAGCTCAGGACACCTGAGGAGTTCCCACTCTGGAGGATGGTATTATCTGTTGCATGCCTTCCCTGGGGCCTGACCTCATTCTGCAGGGCCTCCTCCAAGGGAGGGGGTACTTGTCTCATCTGGTGTCTTGTCTGGTTCTGGAGTGGACAGGGCTCCCTCCATTCCAGCTTGCCATCTACGGTGGGCTCACTGTACTGTGTGGACCCAAGGCAAGTCTTGCCTCACAAATCTGCTTCACTTTTTTGAAGGAGTGATTATTTATTTATTTATTTTATTTATTTAAGGCTTTTCTTTACCGACATTCATCAGAGACATCATGCCGGTTTATAATGCAAAAACAGGGAGAAATAGAAAGAGAAATCAGTTACAAAAAATATGGATGAGCAGAATGGGAGAAGTGAGCCTGCAAAGGATAGAGATAGAGTGCTAGATGCATGGAGAGGCAGGGATAGATGCATACGTAGGAATTTGGAAATCATAAATACCTAACAAACTAAGACAGCATTTTACAACAGCGGTAGCGTTATAATAGTATAGTCAATATAACAAATTAATAGTAGATAACTATTTACAAGTCATGTGTCAATGTCTTCATTGGCGTGAGGGAGAGGTGGGTGAAAAGTTAGGGTGTTCAAAACATTATGTATAAATAGATTGTAATAGGCAGGAAAACATCCAGGGTGGGCAGGTGAGGTTGTGTAGAGATGATCCAGCGAAAATTGAGATGCGTGGGGTTAGGGGTAGGCTTCTTTGAATAACCATGTTTTAAGTTTATTTGTTTTTTTTAATTTCTGTGTGCATTGCTCCAGTCTGAGTTCAGGTGGCATAGAGTTCCAGACAAAGGGACCAGCAATGGATATGGCCCGCTCTTTGGTAGACTTGAGGTGCAAAGGTTTCAGAGAAAGAGTGTGAAGGGTACCTTTATATAATGATCTGGTAGGTCTGTTGGAAGTGTGGAAGTGGATCGTATCTTTCAACCAATGCATATTCTGGTTGTGAAGTGTTTTATGTATGATGGTGAGTGTTTTATATGTTATGCAGTGGTAGATGGGGAGCCAATGCAGATCTTTGAGGATCAGGGTGATATGGTCACATTTGAGTGAGTTGGTGAGTATTCTGGCAGTGGCATTCTGAAGAAGTTGAAGGGGGTTTAATCGTGGCTTTGGGTAGACCAAGTAGTAAGGAGTTGCAATAATCTATTTTGGAAAGGATGATGGCTTGTAGTACTGTTTGGAAGTCGGTAAAATGGAGTAGAGGTCTGAGTTTTTTTAGAGTGTTGAGTTTAAAGTAACAATCTTTCATGGTTGCGCTGATGAATTTTTGGAGGCTGAGGTGATGATCGATTGTGACACCTAAATCTTGTGCATGTTGTGAAAAAGAGAGATTTTGGGGGGGAGTATTAATTTTGTGATGAGGTGGTGCAAAAATGAGTAGCTCTGTTTTGGAGGAGTTTAGGGCAAGGTTAAGGTGTGTGAGGAGGCTATTTATAGATGAAAGTGTGTTTTCCTATCTTTTAAAGGTGGAGGTAAGGAGTCTGTAATGGGGATGAGTATCTGAATGTCATCGGCATATAGGAAGTGGTGGAGGTCAAGATCAGAGCAGTGGTGGTGAGTAAGTGGAGAAGCCTGCTTGTGGAGAGTAGCTCCATGGGCAGGAATCGAAACAGTTGTGATTCCTCTGGGGTATCCTCAGAGAGGAATGAGCGAGATAAGGCATCTGCTCTGATGTTTTTATCCCTAGGGCGGTACTTTAGCACAAAGTCGAGCCTCCAAAAATTCATCAGCGCGAACATGAAAGATTGTTACTTTAAACTCAACACTCTAAAAAAACTCAGACCTCTACTCCATTTTACCGACTTCCAAACAGTACTACAAGCCATTATCCTTTCCAAAATAGATTATTGCAACTCCCTACTAGTTGGTCTATCCAAAGCCACGATTAAACCCCCTTCAACTTCTTCAGAATGCCGCTGCCAGAATACTCACCAACTCACTCAAATGTGACCATATCACCCCAATCCTCAAAGATCTGCATTGGCTCCCCATCCACCACTGCATAACATATAAAACACTCACCATCATACATAAAAAACCAGAACATGCATTGGTTGAAAGATACGATCCACTTCCACACTTCCAACAGACCTACCAGATCATTATATAAAGGTATCCTTCACACTCTTTCTCTGAAACCTTTGCACCTGTTGTACACAGAGCAAGAAAAGGACTTTGACATGATAGTGTCTAGCGATCTGAAATCACCAAAGCAATGTGACAAGGCAAAAGCTAAAGTCAGAAGAATGCTGGGCTGCATAGAGGAATAACCAGTAAGATAAAGGAGTTGATAATCCCCTTTTACAGGTCCTTGTTACGGACTCACCTGGAGTATTGTGTTCATTTCTGGAGACCATATCTCATAAAGGACAGAGACAGGATGGAGGCATTCCAGAGAAGGGCAACAAAAATAGTGGGAGGTCTCCATCAAATGACTTATAAAGAGAGGTTGAAGCAATTAAATATGTACACCCTAGAGACGAGGAGGTACAGGGGGGATATGATATAGACCTTCAGTTACCTGAAAGGTTTTAATGATACACATTTGACAAATCTTCTCCAGTGGAAAGAAATCAGTAGAACTAGGGGTCACAAAATGAAACTCCAGGGAGGATGACTCAGAACCAATGTCATTTCTTCATGGAGAGGATGGTGGATGCTTGGAATGCCTTCCAGAGGTGGTGATGAAAACAAAAATGGTGAAAGATTTCAAAGGGGCATGGGATAAACGCTGTGGATCCCTAAAGCCTAGAGAATAGAAATGGGGATTAGAGTGCATGGGGGTAACTTGCTAGTGTGGCGGTTACTACCTTTAACCAATAAGCCTTAAACTTGTAATGTAACTCCAACATTGTTCTCTGCTTCAACGGCAAGAGATAATGGCGAATTGGACTCAGATAGTAACGAACAAGGGCTCTGTCTTTAATGGTTTGGGAAACTAAGTATGAGGGTAACTTGTATGCTATGGCAGATGCCACCCCCTGATGCTACCATTATAGGGAAGATCTGTATGGCATGGCAGATGCTGCCATGGGCTTGCTGGGCAGACTGAATGAACCATTTGGTCCTTTTCTGCCATCATTTCTGTTTCTATGTTTCTATAAACCTTATACAAATTAGGTTATATATTCATATTGGGTGATCATCTGTTCTTTGACAAATACAAATAAAATTTATATAAAGTAAAGCAAGGTACAAGAACATACCGCTTCCAGTTGTAACTGAAAATGCCACTTTGAATTCAAAATGTCTGGTGATTGCGAGCATCCCTTCCAAAGTAGTCTGTAGTTTAAAGATCTCACAGTAAGGTTTATAGCTGCTGTGGTAATGGTTACAGATTTAGTGCTATAGTTGGGTGATAAAGATTGATTTAATGATATTTTTTATATGTTTGCAGAGAGTATGAGTGAGCAGTCAAATATATCTCAAACATTTTAGTCAATGTGATTCAAGATTTGATGATAAATTCATTAAGGGATTAGTAAAGCTAATGAGCAACTACTCACAGGTTTGAATAAAACCTTTTGATTTACTGGTATATTTTTTAAGTAGCTGAAAGGTACACATATGTACATTGGTAATATATTATATTTACTTTTCAGTATTCCCCATGATCAACAGCTCTAATATGTTCATAATATTTCGTGGTAAACAGTGTTGAAATTCAGCACTTTGTTGGAAAACTATCAGCTTGAGCAGCTTTTTGAGAAGAAGCACAAAAATTCATTATTTCGGCTATAAACACATTCCCTTGATGAAGCTGATATCTGGCAAAACAGAAGCCTTTGTAGGGACTGAGCTGAGAATATGCTAACAGAATAAACATGGTCTCTGCACAATCCCAGCTAAGCTGCAAATATGTCTAATAAATAAGCAGCACAAGGGATACAAGGCATTGTATTTAGAAAGAGACTATTGGGGGCATACTTTTTTGAAACAAGTGTATATATTTAAAATAAGTGTAATGTCATTTCAGATGAATATGATTATGGTCTAGTTTATTCTTATGAATGTTTTTTGAAATGGTAAGCGAGCAGTGAAGGGCAGTATAGAGGTGTATGGACTGAGTGGTTTTGTATGAAGTTTGTTTCTTCAATATTGTGACATTTTTATATTTTGTATATAATTGATTGTGTAATAAAAAAATGTAAATTTTTTTTTAATATGGAACAACAAAAAAGGTTAAATTGTCTATAGTCTTTATGATTATAATATTGATGGTGTCACTCATCCATATATTTGTTAGCAACGTGGACCCTTGGTCCGAAGGGGAGATGGTTCAACCAGTGGGGAGGAGACCCACGGGTGTCCACCATTGGCAGGCGAGGCCGGTGATGCCTGAGACCCCACAGGGGCTTCACCAATACCAGCCCTCAGGTACCAGGGCCAGCTGGACTTACATGGGGGTCTCAGGGAACTGGTCAAGGTCAGGCAGGCAAGAGTCCTGGCGGACAGTGTAAACAGTAGTAAACAGGCAAGAGTCCAGAAAGGCAGCATATTTCATAGTCTGGCAGGCAAGGGTCTTGGCTGGCGGCATATCTCATAGGCAGGCAGGCAACGGTCTTGGCAGGCAGCATCAGGTAGAACAGGAACTCAGGAACAAGAGATGAAGCTTGTCTAGGAGGAGGCGTTCGGGCCTCTCTCGCAGGTGACACTGAAAAGTGGTCACGTGCCACACGCTCGTGCCTGGGAGCCCGGGGGTTAGCTGAGAGGCCAACTCGTGGCCTGACCGCGGCCTGGTTGGTGTGTGGCATCCCTGCAGTGGCCTGGTCGGGTCGCGGCGGCAGTGTGGGAGAGCCATAGAGGAGAGCATGCAGCAATGTGCACCTGTGGCTGTTCCCAGCCGCCGCGAGGCATCTGGGTCTGGTCAGCTGGGGTTTGCACTGACAAGTGAAGGGAGCTAGCCGCGGGCCTCTGCGGCCAGTTCCCATAACAATATTTATATAATACTTTTTGAGTTCCTTCAATCTGTTAATTGCTAAAAGCCAATATTTCACAATATCATATATATATACATTAAATACATATGTGTGTGTGTATATATATGTATGTGTGTATATAAATTACAAATACTGATACATCAGACCTCAACATTACATTCAGGGGAGAAAGACCGATACTTCACGCATATCCAGCATAGCTCTCTGCTTCAACGGCAGCAGAGAAAGACCGATACTTCACGCATATCCAGCATAGCTCTCTGCTTCAATGGCTGGGGAGAAAGACCGATACTTCACGCATATCCAGCATAGCTCTCTGCTTCAATGGCAGGGGGAATGAAGAAAAATGGATCTATATACAGACAACAACCAACAAGGACTGAATTACATAGTCTGCGTAAACAAATAAGCATGGGTGTAGCTTGCTTATTGCGGTGGTTACTACCCCTAACTAATTAAGCTAGATAGTTCACTTAGATGCAGTTCCAACACTGCTCTCTACATTAATGGTGGGAGTGGAAGGGAAATAGAACCAAAAGGTTACTAAGAGCCAAGAGAAACAGATAAGTATGAGAAAAATAAAAGTGCAAAGCTTGCTGGTCAGACTGGATGGGCCGTTTGGTCTTTTTCTGCTGTCATTTCTATGTTTCTATGTTTCTATATGTTTCTTTAAAAGCTCTAGATTGATCAGGAATTATATTCACCTTTTGACATTAAAAAAAGGGAAAGCCTTTCCTTAAAATAAAGATTCAACATAAGATTTCTATCCACTTCTATGGCAATAACCACTATCAATGTTCCTCTCCCAATTACTCCTTCCTGAGAGGGATTATAGAAGAGACAATACAGCTAGACTATCTGTGGAAATTAATGGCTCAATATCACCATCTTGAACTGTAATTTCCCTCTTGGGAGCTGTTAAATAAAATACCCTACTCACAGGAGGGATTTGCTACTATAATATTTTCTAATGTTGCACCAAATATTTCTTAAAAGTCTCATGCAGAAAGACTTTTCAGTTTAAGAAAATTATGTACTTTCATGTTATTATATCTTGCAAAATTTTCAAGGATTTCAACTTTTTAAGAAATACATTCACTTTAACTAATACTACATAAAATATTGAAGCAAGGAAATCTGAAAAGAAACAGCATTTAACTGAGAGGTATGCAAACCTAACTTGTCCTCATGATCTTGAAAGTTAGCAGAAGCCCAAGTTAAAAAAAAAATGCATAGATGAGTTGTACTTCCTATTAGCGGTGGAAGAAGAAAAACTTTTTTTTTGTTTCATTTTGCGGGGTTTGGTTTCCCACATTTTTCGTTTCGTCTAATGATTATTTTGACAAAAAATGAAAAAAGCATTAAAAATCCCCAAAAATGAAAAAAAAAAGGGACCTCCCGAGGCCTCCAATATTCCCAACCCATCCCTGCCACCTGAAAAAATGTGGGAGCCAGGATCCTCAATGGTCTCCACTTACCCGGTTTGGGAAGGTGGATCTGATGCTGAGAGCTAGGCCCAGGCCAATGCCTGGGCATTGCATCCTGCCTAGGCCGAAACTTCAACCTGGGCGTAGGTGATGGGAACAAGGCCTGGTCCTAATGCCTAGTAGGGATGTCCATTGATTTAAAACAAAATTGCAAAATGTGATGAATACGGCAAATTCATTTCATCTGGGGGGCCCCTAACCAAATTGGGGGACTCCTGAATGAAATTAACCTTATTTGTTCAGTTCATTTTTTTTTAAAAATGCATCAGACCTAGTTTTAGGACCATAGCTGGGACCTCACCTACAGCATAGGGAGAGACCCAAAGCAGGGAATGCACCCTAGGCCCGACCGCAATGCCAGGGTCTCGGCTGAGGCCCCCTAAAATGTAAAAAAACCCAAAAACCGTTTCTCATCAGTCATTTTCCATTGAAGGCCGGGTCCTGAGGACAGGCCAAATGCCATGAATAGACCAGATGCTGGGTCATGATTATGGGGTCTCAGCCAAGGCTGGGGCTTGGACCCAGGCTTGATGCTGTGACCTGACTTGGAAGCCAAGGCCTTAACCCAGTCCAGGCCCAATGCCATGACCCGAACCAGTGCAGGTTCCTGACACCAGAGCCTCAGCGCAGGATCAGACCCAGGCCTCGGTGTCCAGGTCTGGGAGCTCCCCAGTCCAACAACTTCATTATTCTGCTCTTCACTGCCAAATGATGGAATCTGCAAGGGTTGTGCCAGAGTGAAATAACTCTTGTGTATTCACCCCAGCAGACAGCACCATTTTGATATATGGCATGTGTATGGCATTCACAATAGAAGAATGTGTGGCACAAGTTAAACTGAACAATAACAGTTCGTCTAAAAAGATTATTTTATTTTACATATGCACACAATCACTGTGCACGAAATAAATTAAATGCCATGGTGTACTTAATATATAAACAAGGGACCCTGCCTTGATGATGGAACCTGATCCTGTTGCCGGGTTCCGATGCCTGGGTTGACATAGAGGCCCAGCCTGGAGAAAAGGTCTCGAAACTGGGACCTTGGCCCATATTCAGGCCTGAGGCTGGAACACGACCAAAGCCATGGGTCATGACCCATGGCTTTGGTCCAAGGTCAGGCCCAGGCCTAGGAAATCTTCTGTCTTTCTTTTTTGATGAAATGATGCCGTCTGCTTGGGAGGCACCAAAATTAACTCTGCTGCATTCTCCTCAGTGGAGGGTGCAATTTTGATATAAATTGATATAAGACAGTACAATTACACTGCTGTAAATAAAAATGGTGCCCTCTGCTTGGGAGGATACTACAAAATTAATTAACTTTGATGCCTCCCAAGTCGACAGCCTAATTTCATTGAAAAAGAAAGAAAGAAGACAAAAGACTTCTGAGTTCTCGGCTCTGGGCCCTGGCTTGAACCTGCACTGAGGTTCCAGGATCATGAACTGGCCCCAAATACCGGGCCCCAACACTGGGATCTTGGCCCGAACCCAAAATTGAGGATCTGGCATTGGGGCCTGGTCTCTGGACTGGGCCATAGCAATGGACCTGGCCTAGGCTCAGGCCCAGGTGTTGGGACCCAGTCTCTGGGTCAGGCCCAGTAAGAGGGCCTGGTCATGGGCTCTGGCCAAGGCCTAGGCCCAGGCTGCAGGTCCAAGCCTGAGAGCCTGGGCCTTGTTTAGGGCCTAGGCTGAAGTCCTGGCAACCTACTGTGGCTAGGCCTTCCCAAGGCTGAGGCTTCAGTTTGAGTATAGACATTAGGGATATGGAAGGAAAAAAAAATTGTTTTCGTTATTCGGTTTGCTCTTGGGAGGTTTTTTGCCACAAATTATGGTTCTTGAATTGTTTAATTCATTTTCATTCGTGAGAAAAAAATCGAATCAAATTATTAAAAAAAATAGCAGCCAAAACAGGAAAATGAGCCGGCCTCCTGCCGGCTAAAATGATGGGGCCAGGATCCACCCTAGTCCCATCTTAGCTGGTCCTGTGAGGATCTGCTGGCTTTGGCCTAGACCCAAGCTGAAACCTCTGCCTTGCATAGGCAAAGGATGTGGTAGCTTACTGCCACCTTTGCCTATTGAAGGCCAAGGGCGCGGTAGGTCACTGCGAACTCGGCATACTCAAAGCCGAGGCTTTGGCCCGACATGGATGCTGGGCCCCAATAACTGGGCCTCTGACCCAGGCCCAATGCCATAAAACAACCTGGAGGCCAGGTCCCAGTGCCGAGACCTTGGCCCAGATTTAGGCCCAATGCTGTGACCTGACCCTGAGGCTGGGTCGCGATGCCTGGGCCTCAGCCTGGACCCAGACCTGACGCTATGACCCAGCCTGGCCTTCAACCATGTACCGACAGTAGGGCTTCAGCTCGGACCAAAGCCAGATGCCATGACTTGGCCTGGAGGCTGAGTCCTGAAGTCTGGGCCTCAATTCAGGGTCAAGCCCAGGCCTTGTTGTTCAGGCTTGGGATTTCCTTCATATGTCATCTTCTTTCTTCAGTCCTTCACGGCCAAATGATGGCATCTGCTGGGGTCGCGCCGGAGTGAATTACCTCCGGCGTATTCACCCCAGAGTGTGGCATCATTTTGATGTATGTCAATGCCATACACATATGAGGAGGGCAAAGTGAAAAGCACACACACATATAGATAAATCGCAATAGAAGAATGTGTGGCACAAGTTATACTGAACAATAACAGTTCATCTAAAAAGATTATTTTATTTTACATATGCACAAAATCGCTGTGCATGAAAGAAATTAAATGCCATGGTGTACATTAATATTTAAACATAAATATATAAACAAGGGATCCTGTGCTCGGGCTAGGCTGAGGCCCAGGGATTGGGATCCAGCCTCTGTTTCAGGTCCCAGTGCTGGGCTCACTATCAGGACCCAGTCTCTGGATGGTCTGTGGTGTCAGACCTAGTCCTGGGCCTAGGCTGAGGCTGGGCGAGGATCACGATTCTGGATCCCCAACAGAGCAGGTAAGTTTTTTTTTTTTTTTTTTTACAGTTTTTGGAGGTCTCTATCGGATCCTGACACCTAGGCCTTATAGGCCAAGAATTGGGCCAAAACCAGACATGGCAGCCTGGTCCTAAGACCAGATCCCGATGCTGGGGCTGTGGCCCATACCCAGGCTTAAATCCGGATTCAAACCTTAGGGCCTCTAACCAGGTTCAGGCCCAGCCCCAACGTCTAGTCCTTTGTATTCTTTTTATTTCTTCTTTAATGAAATAATGCTGTCCACCTGGGAGGCGCCAAAGTTAATTAGCTCCACTGCTTGCTCCATAGCAGAAGGCACCATTTTTATTTACAGCAGTCTAAATGTGTTACCGTATTTCAAAATGGTGCCCTCCAATGGGGAAGATGCAGTAGAATTAACTACCATGTCTCACGAGCAAATGGCATCATTTCGTCATAGAAGAAAGAAACCAGAAGACATCAGAGGCCTAGGCCTGAACCTGGGCTGAGGCCCCTGGGTCAGGACCCAGCCTCAGGCCTGGGTCTGGGCCAAGGCTCAGGCATTGGGACTCAGCCACTGGGTGGGGTTCCAGAGCTGAGCCTGGTCCGGGTTGATCCCTAGACTCTGGGACCAGGCTGTAGCACTGGCCCTGGTTTCAGGCCTAGACTGTGACCCAGGCATTGGGCTGGGCCTGGATCATGTTGCTGGATCCCCGATGGAGTAGGTATGTATGCTTAATTTTTGTGGTCTCCACAGAGGCCCCAGCATTCAACCTGGACTTTGGGCAAGACCCCAGAATCACAATTGAGTGAAGGACGAAGCCCTGGCTTTGGACCTCGGCCTATTCCCTAGGTGAGGCCCCAGGTTTAACACTGGGCATAGGCCCAATGGCTCAATTCTTTTGTTTTCAAAATGAAACATGAAAACCAACAAATTTTCATTAGATTTTCAAAATTTTCATTTTGAGAACAAAATAAAATGAAATAGGAAATTGTGTTCCATTTTCTATTTTGTTTCTCCCGAATGCCCATCCCTACTTCCAGGCTCAAACCAGTTCTTCTCATGGGTTGAAGGACTGATGGCATTATCTTTGAGGGCCTCAATCCCAGAGGTGACACTGGAGGAGCCTCGTGTTGGAAGGGTGCGTGTCTTTGACATGTGATGAAGGGGCACCACAAAGGGGCTTGCCCTTTTGTATACTCCTTTGTATGCTCCCTGATGACCACAATTTGCTTCATTTCAAACAGATCTGGACTTTGGCTTCAAGTGTTTTCTCTTGCCCTGTCTTCAGAGACTGTATGTTAGCATCTGTAGAAATATGAAAGCTCCTAATCAGCATATTCCCATTGTTAGGGAGTTACCATACCCATGATTACGTGTCAAGGTCGATATGGTCAACTGGCACATTTTAGACATAAGAATAGCTTACTTCAGTATTCTCATTTGATCCCTTGCATTAGATCAAACACCACTATTTTCACTCTCTTCATGCATTCTTTTAATCTATCTCATAAAAGCATGATCAATCAGGAATAAAATAGGAATGGTGTATGATTTTGTTGTGGACACACATCCAGACCCTTTCTGTGTCACAGAATCATGGCTATTGTACTAGACATTATACTTACAAATGAATAACTATGCCCACCTGATTATCAATGTTTTTCCAAACCAAGAACTATAGAGGTGGTGGATTGCTCATACTTTCCAAATAATCACTAGGATTTAGAATGTAACTCCCTTGATATAGTCTCCCCACATGAAGTATTGTTTATTAATTACAAATATTGGGGTGTTGTCTTTTCTACTGTCCTCCGGCTCAGTCTCTTCTAACTACACCCCAATCCTAGTCACACAGTTAGAAATCAAGCAATAATTTAAACAATGTTCTAGTGCTAGAAAATTTAAATATACATGTGAATAAAACTTCTCGCCTCTGTGACAATTTTCTCTCCACTATGTATGCTTTAGGATAGGATCAAGTTAGCATGGGGCACATTTAAAACTAATCAGAGAAAGTTCTTTTCACTCAACGCACAATTAAACTCTGGAATTTCTTGCCAGAGGATGTGGTTAGTGCAGTTAGTATAGCGGTGTTTAAAAAAGGATTGGATGAGTTCTTGGAGGAGAAGTCCATTACCTGCTATTAAGTTCACTTAGAGAATAGCCACTGCCATTAGCAATGGTAACATGGAATAGACTTAGTTTTTGGGTACTTGCCAGGTTCTTATGGCCTGGATTGGCCACTGTTGGAAACAGGATGCTGGGCTTGATGGACCCTTGGTCTGACCCAGTATGGCATTTTCTTATGTTCTTATGTTCTTAAGTGGTAGAAGGACCAACTCATTCTCATGGTCACACCTTAGAACTAGTTTTTACAAGTCAATCAATGAATGGCCAGAGTTCTGCATCTGTCATCTCAAGCCAAGTGTTACATTTGCCAGTCATGGCATGAGACTGCAACTGGAAGAACTTACCTCTGACAGCTGTGCAGCTGGATACAGTCATGTCTTCTTCTTACCAGGCCCTCTAGGTCTGCATCCACAGCAAGTACCCATTGATAAAGACCCATTGGGGGGAAAGCAAGGGAGGCACTGTAAGATGACATCAGCACCGGCTGGGGATTTAAACCCCAGCTGCGCTTTCAGCTGGTACCTTCACAACAGTTGGTCTGCTGCTTAGCATGCTGAAGTGTTCCTTCATCCATCCTCGCCTCGTGCAGCCTTAACCTACCCAGCTTTGTCTAGATCAACCTTCTCCAGACTTGCCTCATTTAGCCTAACCTCATCCAGTCTTGCCTTGTCCAGCCTTGCTTTGTCCAGTCTCACCTTGTTCTCCTTTGCTGTGATCTGGTTTTGCTTTTGCTATATCTCTGTTGTCTTTCCAGTCTCCCTGCCGTGTCATTGTCTTGTCATGTCTTGTCTGTCTTGCTCCACTGTATCTTGTTTGTCTTCACATGATCCTCTGTTTCTGACATCAGCTTGGACTTTGACTCAGTCTTACTTGCTACCTCTCCTGACTCTTGGTCTGTCTCTGGACTCTCTCTTGAATCAACATTGCCTAAGTCCTGCTGGCCTCATTGCCCAAGGACTAAACCTGCAGGGGAAGAGGCTGGTTCAGATGAAGTCTAACAAACAAAACAAAGAGCCAAATTGATCCTGCAAGCAAATGCTAGTATCATAGAAGGTATCTGCTAAAAATGATTTCCAAAAAGCCTTCATCAAGCCTTGTGATTTTTCATTATATTAATTTAAAATGTATGAACCGCATCAGCAAGCTTGACAACGTGCTTTTTCAAGATCAAAGCCGTTCGGTCATTTCAATCATTTGCAGTTATATAGATCACCTAGTGCTTCCAATATATCAGAAAAATGGTATTTTTAAAGACAATCTGTCTGCTCCCGTGGATGGCTCTCTTGTAGATGACTTGACAGCAGCTGGTGTTTTGCAACAAAGGTTGCTTCATCAGGAGTCATTACAAAGGAAGGAACTCATTGTGCTCAAACGTGTTGCAACAATATATCTGTATATTCTCTTCTTAGGACACTATGTCTTAATACGCTTCATACCTTCGGGACAGAGTTGATTGGTGAAGGCTTTTTGGAAATCATTTTTGGAAGATTCCTTTTGTGATATTACTAGGTGAAGTCTAGCCATAGTTCTAGCATCAGCATGTTTGCCTGCTGCCTGCAGGGCCCCAGATGGTTCTGTTGCAGTCCCGGGCCATGCCCCGGTCCCTCCACCTACTTCGGGGATGACCCGGGCCATTTTGCGGCCTTCTCAGGCCTGCATGGCCTCCAGCACATCTCTCCCTCCTCGGGAGAGATGCCAACGATCCGTGGTGGCTGGCCCCGCCCCCTAGACACACATGATGGGAGGAGGAGCCCTTCTTAAAGGGGCCAGCACAGGAAAACTATAGAGGATGCCCTGGATGGCGTCAGATGCTGCAGGATATTTAAACCCTGCAGCTTCACCTAGACAGGGCCTTGCAACGAGGTTCCACAGTTCTTCTGTGTCTCTAGTTGCTGCGTTGGACTCCGGTTTGCATCTGCTGGTTATTGACTCCTGGCTTCTGACACTGCTTTGCCCCTGACTTCATCTTCAGCTTCCGCTCCTGGTTTGGTTCGTCCTCTGACTTCTGGCTTTCGACCCGGCTCCGTCCCACGACTCCGTCTTCAGCTGTCATCCCTGGCTTTGGTTTGGATCTCTGACTTCTGGCTTTTGACCCGGCTTCGCTCTTGGACTTTGACTTGGTTTCTTCCACCACCTCAGGTATCCGGTACTTGCTGGCCCAGAGGATTCTCCTAAGTCCCAGCGGCTCGGGCTCTCACGGGCTCCTCCTGGGGGAGCCACGGGCTTCCGAGGGTGAAGACTCTTCAACTACGAGGGCCCAGCCATCCTTCGTCCATCTCTTCGGCCTCAGTCTGGATCCTTGGTCGCATAGGGTCCTACCTAAGTCCAAGAGGTATGGGCCCCTACGGTCTCCTCCTGGGGGAACCTCGGATTTCCAGTGGTGAAGCCTCTTCAGAGTCTCTTCCGTGCTGCCTCCCAGCTGTGACGCTTGCTGTGGGTCCCCATAGCATTCCACCAACTGTCTCAGACGGTTCAAGGGTCCACGACCGTAACAGGTTCATTAATTGGGCAGTCCTAACCTCACAGCAACTCAAAGTTCTGTTGGGTTTGTGGCATATTGTGGACTCTTGGTCGAAGTGGTGATGACTCCTCCCACGGGAAGGGGCCCCGTGGGGAACCACAACGATTGGCTAGTCTCTAGTAAGCAATGAGGAGAGAAAGCTTTATTATACTGCAGTTGATGAGTAGAATCTTGCCTAAGGAATGGACAGTGCTGTAGTCCAGAGATATCACAGTGCTCAGACAGTCTCTGTAGATGATGGTCTCACCCAGATGTAGCAAAGCTCCGGTAGAGTTCCGCAGCACAGGATAAGCCGTGAACCTGAATTGTGGAATGAGGAGAGCTGGAACGTAGTGATACTCAGAGTATCACTACGTTCCAGAGATAACTTCCTTCAGTAGTTAGATGAAGAGAAGGACCCGAGGTCCGAGTGCAGGATACCCTGAGCAGAATAGGCCCTCGAGGAGCGAGTACCTAGGAGCACCGAAGGGTTCCTGAAAGAAAGCAGACAGGACCCCCGAGGAGCAGGTGTCCTTAAGGTTAGGCAGATTAACCCCAAAAGGCGAGTAGAAGTGAGAGGCCCCTGAGGAGCGGGTACCCAGAGCTTCCGTAGTAGCGAGATACCCCGGAGAGTAGTGAGGAATCCAAGTGAGCAGCTTAGAAGCAGTCAGATTAGCAAAACAGTAGTCCTTGCTAACTCTTTCAGTTGGAGCGGAGCGGAGGTTTAAATACCCAGAGGTACTGATGTCATGTGGTGGGGCCGCACCCCCCTCCCCCCCCACGGTTCCCACCATGATGTATTCAAAAATGTTGGTAGTGTACGCGCGTGCCCTAGGAGGCCTCAGGAAGAATCATGGTGGACAGGGACGCCCATGCTGGCTCGGAGACGCTGAGGGTTTCGGCAAACAGCAGTGGAGGCAGCCATTCTTCCAATGGAGGAGGAAAAGGGTAAAAGAGATGAGGCAGAGCGATCACAACCGTATGCGACTGACAGATGCAACAAGTTCTCTCTAACCTTACACCAAGATATACCTTGGAGTTACCACTTTCTTTTACATTTTCTCATCTGTACATGGGAATTCCTCTAATACACTTTTACTCAAAAGAAATCTAATCAATACTGAAACTTTGTGAAGTATAGATACCAAACATTCTTACTATAGACTGTCAAGACCTTACTGCTTATATTGCAGAATGGAATAACTGTTTTCAGTTTGCTCTTGACATTATTGATTCTTTAAAACCTATTATAAATGAAAGGTCCTCCAGAGCTCCTTGTTTTTAATCAGAACTGACAAATGAAAAAGCCCTTTTATGGAGGGCAGAGCACCATTAACATAAACACCCATCCTATTTAAATAAGCTAAACTACATGGAAACATTGGATAGCTATAGAAAAGTGGTCATTAAAGAAAAAACTATTATTATGGAAAAGCCATTTAATCTGCAATAAATAATTCTCAAGAATTATTCTTCACAGTTTCTAGATTGACATACACTAGAATGAGTACCAAAATATTGCCCTCATTCTTGGCTAGATTCCTTCAAAACAAGATTTCTGATCTTGGCACTAAGTTTGAATACCTACCAATGCAATGCAACCTTCAAATAATTGATGATTCTAACCCTCTGTGGTCCTTTTTTGAAGCAGTAAGTACAGTTCAGAATACCAATATTGTCAAATAAATGAACCCAATTTCCTGTCCATTATATCCCTGTAAAACAGCCATCACAAGAGTTCTTAAAGATGATATTTGCTCTACACTCACTAATAATGTGAATCTTTCTCTATTATCTTGTTCCTTACCTCCCCCCTCACTTAAAAAGGCCTCAGTTAATCTGTTAATAAAGAAACCCAATACTGATCCCAATATGCCCTCTAATTATAGACCAGTATCATCTTTACCATTTATCATCAAATTAATCAAAAGCATTGTCCTGAATCAACTTCAGAACTATTTATAAGAATATATTTTCTAATTCAGGTTTAAAAAAAAAAACAAAGCATGGAATTACTTTTAAGATCTAGCATAGATTCCTTTCAAAAAGGGAGGATCAAGCTTTTCTACTGGTCATCTTATTTCATCAGCATTTGATATTTTACATCATGTCATACTGTGAACCCGCCTTGCCCAGTTTGAGATTGGGGAGGTGGTACTAAATTGGTTCTCTTCTTTTCTAAATACAAAACCCAATAAGTCAAAGTATCATCTATGAATTCAAGATTTTCTAAGATGGCTCCAGTCATCCATTGCTCCTACCATGCGACAGAGGATGGCCAATGGCACCAATAGCCCCTGTCACATGGTAAGGGCAAAGAGCCACCAGCACCATTTTGATTAGTGGCAGCCGATGGCCTGAGAGGAGCAGATCGCTCCTGGGACCCCCGCTGGACCACCAGGTATTTTCGGTGAGTTTGGGGGTGGGGGGGGGGGGGCTTGGGAGGGTGGGAGGATTGTAGGTAATTGAGTTTGAAGGGTTGGGGTGGGTTGGTTTTTTTTCTCGGGGCAGCCAAAAAAATTGGCCCGAACCACGGGAAAACAAAATTTCCTTCGGCGGGCGATAAAGAAGGCCTAACCAAAAGGTTTGGCCGAAGCACATCTCTAGTTGCATTGCCTTTAAAACTTTTCTCGTCCTTCTTAGTAGCTTTTCTAGTTCCATTTTATCTTTCCTTAGATAGAGCATCTGGATAATTCACAAAATATATATGGTCACAATATAAGAATATAAGAACATAAAAATAGCCATACTGGTCAGAACAAGGGTCCATCAAGTCCAGCATCCTGTTTCTAACAGTGGCCAATCTGGGCTACATGTACCTGACAAGTACCCAAACACTAAGTAGATCCCATGCTATTGATGCCAGTAATAGCAGAGGCTTTTCCCTAAGTCAACTTGATTAATAGCAGTTAATGGACTTCACCTCCAAGAACTTATCCAAACCTTTTTTAAAAACAGCTACACTAACTGCACTAACCACATCCTTTGGCAAAAAATTTGAGAACTTAATTGTGTATTGAGTGAAAAAGAATTTTCTCTGATTAGTTTTAAATGTGCAACTTGCTAACTTCATAGAGTGTCCCCTAGTCCTTCTATTATCCAAAAGAGTAAATAACCAATTTACATTTACCCATTCTATACTTCTCATGATTTTAAAGACCTCTATCATATCCCCCTTTCAATCATCTCTTCTGCAAGCTAAACAGCCCTAACCTCTTTAGCCTTTCCTCATAGGGAAGATGTTCCATCCTCTTTATCATTTTGGTCACCCTTCTCTGAACCTTCTCTTTTGCAACTATATATTTTTTGAGATGCAGCGACCAGAATTGTACACAGTACTCAAGGTGCGGTCTCACCATGGAGCGATACAAAGGCATTAAGACATTTTCCATTTTATTCACCATTCCCTTCCTAATATTTCCTAACATTTTGTTTGCTTTTTTGACTGTCACAGCACACTGTGCTACAATTTCATTGTATTATCCACTATGACGCCTAGATCTTTTTCCTGGGTGGTAGCTCCTAATATGGAACCTAACATCGTGTAATTACAGCATGGATTATTTTTCCCTATTTGCATCACCTTGCACTTGTCCACATTAAATTTAATCTGCAATTTGGATTTCCATTCTTCCAGTCTTGCAAGGTCCTCCTGCAATTTATCACAATCTGCTTGTGATTTAACTACCCTGAATAACTTTGTATCATCTGCAAACTTGATTACCTCACTCATCGTATTCCTTTCTAGATCATTTATAAATATATTGTAATGCACCGGTGCAAGTACAGATCCCTGAAGCACTCCACTGTTTACCCTTTTCCACTGAGAAAATTAACCATTTAATAGAGATGTGCATAGTTTTTTGTGTTCGTGTCGCTCTTCATTTTTCGGCCGCCATGGAAAATGTCGTTTTTTTTCGGTTCGGGTCTTTTTTTTCGCGAAAAATCGATTTTTAGTTAGTGCGCGCTAACTCCCAGTTAGTGCGCGCTAACTCCCCGTTAGTGCGCGCTAACTCCCCGTTAGTGCGCACTAACAAAAACCGTTAGATTTTGTTAGTTTTTGTTACTTTTTGTTACTTTTTGTTAGTGCGCACTAACAGGACTTAGCGCGCACTAACGAGGAGTTAGCGCGCACTGACTCCCGTTAGTGCGCACTAATCGGAAAAACGAATTTTTGCGAAAAAACAGGAAAATCCTGATTTTTTTCGGGCTCCCTGAAACATGCCGAATTGGACAATTTCGTTGCAATTTTCCAATTCAGCAAAAACGAATGCACATCTCTACCATTTAATCCTACTCTGTTTCCTGTCTCAAAGGACACTGCCTCCTATCCCATGACTTTTTAGTTTTCCTAAAACTCTCTCATAAGGGACTTTTTCAAACACTACATCTACCAGTTCACCTTTATCCTCATGTTTATTAACTTCTTTAAAAAAAATGAAGCAGATTTATGAGGCAAGACTTGCCTTGGGTAAATCCTTGCTGACTGTGTTCCATTAAACCATATCTTTCTATATCTTCTGTGATTTTGATCTTTAGTTTCCATTATATTTCCTGGCACTGAAGTCAGGCTCATTGTTCTATAGTTTCCTGGATCGCCCCTGGAGCCCTTTTTAAATATTTGGGTTACATTGGCCACTTTCCAGTCTTCAGGTAGAATGGACGATTTTAATGATAGGTTACACATTTTAACTAATAGATCTGAAATTTAATTTTTGAGTTCCTTCCATACCATCCAGTCCAGTTGATTTGCTACTCCTTAGTTTGTCAGTCTTGCCTAATACATCTTCCAGGTTCTTAGTGATTTGGTTCAGTTCAACTGACTCATCACCCTTGAAAACCATCTCCAGAATGGTATCTCCCCAACATCCATGGGGGAGGGGGGGGTAACCTGCATGGAGTGGCACTTACTACCTTGGGAAGCTTGCTGGGTAGACTAGATGGACCGTTTTGGTCATTTTCTACCATCATTACTATGTTACTATCCTCATTAGTAAACACAGAAGAAAAGAATAGAGAGAAATTATTCAGGAAAAAACAGAAAGGCACAGACACACAGTACGTAGAACTTTACAATAGATTAGTCTATGAACTCTACACCACAACAAACATAACTATAATACTATGTGTGATAAAACTACCCGTGTAAGTACCTTGGTACAACTGGTCATGAACTACTTCGCTAAATGTCTATGTCTAATGATATATTGTAACCGAACCTTTAACGGCACCTGTTAGAATGTACTATAGTACGCTTTTCCCCTCATTAAATATGTGCCTACATGTAAACCGTTGCGATGGTATTTAACTTAGCAACGGTATAGAAAAGTTTTTAAATAAATAAATAAATAAATAAATTTAGTCTTTCTGCAATGTCCTTACCTTTCCTAAGAGCCCCTTTAACCCCTCTGTCATCTAATTGTCCATCCATCTCCTTCACAGGTTTCTTGCTTTGGATATATTTAAAAACATTTTTATTATGAGTTTTGCCTCTATGGCCAACTTCATTTCAAATTCTCTCTTAATGTGCCTTTTCAATGTTTTGCACTTAACTTGACAATGCTTATGCATTTTCTTATTTTCTTCAGATGGATCCTTCCAATTTTTGAAGGATGTTTTTTGGCTAAAATAGCCTCTTTCACCTCATCTTTTAACCATGCTGGTAATCATTTTGCCTTCCTCATATCTTTCTTAATGCATGGAATATATCTGAACTGCACTTCTAAGATTGTATTTTTAAACAATGTCCACACCTGTTGTACAATTTTAATCTTTGAAGCTGCACCTTTTAATTTTTTTCAATTTTCCTCATTCTATCAAATTTTCCCTTTTGAAATTTTAGTGTTACAGATGTAGATTTACATATTATCCCCATTCCAGCCATTAGCTCAAATTTGATCATGTTATGATCACTATTGCCAAGTGGCCCCACCACCGTTACCTCTCTCACCACATCTTGCATTCCACTAGGAATTAAATCTAAATTAGCTCCCTCTCTTGTTGGTTCCTGAACCCATTGCTCCATGAAGGAGTCATTTATTCCATCTAAGAATTGAATGTCTATAGCATGTCCTGATGAAAATTACTAAGAAAGACAAGGATAAGAAAAAGCTACTGGACTCTAAAATGCTGGACAGTCCCATGAGGAGCCCGGAAGCAAGGTCAATCGGGACCTTTAGTCACTGAAGTAGTGGCAGCTGTAGTGTCTGCAGTAGTGGAAATTTTTCACAAAGTTTATAAAGAAATTATGGAAATTCAGGCACAAATAGAGGACATTGCTTAAAGGCTCTCAGAGACTGATTCATGGGTCTCAGGGAGGGAGAACTGCATGAATGCTCTTAAGGCTAAGATGCAAGAGTTGCAAGAGGCCAGGGGGAAGCTGGAGGATAAAGTGTACTATTTGTAAAATCACTTCCACTGCAATAATTTGAGGTTTACAGGGTTCCCATTGTCTATTCAAGATGGAAAGCTCTTGGTTGTGTGTTGGTTTGTTGGTCAGTCACTAAATTGCAACTGAACTCAGGGCATGGAGAGCTGAGAATTGAGTGTTTACATCGTGTAGTCCCTAACTCTGAACAGATAATAAGACCTGGCAAGGTGATTCCCAGGCTCCTCAATTTTGTTTATAAAGTAGAGATTCTGAGCGTATATGGGAGGAAGATAGACTTGTTTTCCAATGAGCACAAAATTCTGATTTTTCAAGACAACTCTGCAACGGCAGCTATGAAATGGATGATGTGTTCACCTATTTGTACACAGTTGGCTAAGAAATATATATACTTAACTTTTCAATTCCCAACATGTCTGAGATCACTTTACAATGGCAAAACAATTATTTTTGATTCAGCAGAAGTGGCTAGAACCTTTCTGCAGGACCTAGGATCCCCATGAGCATGGACTTGTGGCTATCTCTTGTTTTGTGTGTTCTAAAAATTGTTTAGTAATTTACCTCAGCTCTTCTCTCACTATGTGATAGATGGAGACTTTTAGACAAACTTGACCCATTTGATAACTGGTCTGTGATTTTTATCGAGCTGCAGTGATTCTGTTTTAATTTTTCCTTCTATTATAAATGCTTGACTATTTCTGAGCACTCACTGGCTTCCCCTTTTGAATACCTTGCTCTGTCTTTGACTTTAACTTGCAGAGGCAGTATTTAAACATGCCAATGGATTATTTTGCAACCTGGAAACCACTGCCCATGGAACCTTTTATTTAGAGGTTTATTTTGTGCATTAGCTTCAGAGGAGAGGCTCCACTCACAAGACATTTATGACCTGTACCTATGTTTGGGTATTTTGGAATCTTGGGGGATAGGATATTAAAGTCAGGGGGGCAGTTAGGGGGTTGGAGTTTGTGAGTCTTAGAGTGGTATTAAGTGGTTGGGGTGAAGTTTTGGTCAGTGGTAACATATATATATATATATATATATATATATATATATATATATATATATGGCTTTGGGAATTACCATCAGTTTATTAGCTTCTCTCCTTCAATGCGATTGCAGTCTAGGCTGGAGGCGGAAGGGGGCAGCAGTCTGCTTTTAAGTGGTATGCATGAGCTAAGATCCACTATAGAGTAGACTAATGACTCATTCTTTTAGGTCTGCTACATGGATTGTTTCTGGGATAAATTCAGTTGTTAAAAGATATAAAAGTTTGCAAGCATTACATAGGCATAAGATCCATGTGATCTTTCTCCAGGAAACAAAACTGAATGAATTGGAACATCTTAAATTAAAAAGGCAAGGATTGGGGCAGGTTTGTTATGTTTCCTCAGGAACCAAACCTGCAGGGGGTAACAATTTTAAAGGATACGTTGATGCTATTCATGCATCTAAAAAGTGGTACAGGACCCAGATGGAAGATTTTTGCTCAGAATATTTATTCACTTTTTTTTTTCACATCTTTGGCAAAGTTGTTATTAGAGTATTCACAAATTTGTGTTCTAACTGGGGGGAGAAAGGACTTTAACAACGTACATGACCCACAATTTTATTGCTTCTCTAGCCATATTATAGCACTGTTAGCACATTTCAGTTACATAAAGGTATCCCATATCTGTGTCATACCGTGGATATACTTAATATTTGGAGAATTTTACATCCTCTGGAGAAGTCTTATATGCATATATACAGAGCACATGATTGTCCGTCTCAGTTGGATTATTTATTTATCAATTGTGAATATTTTTCTAAAATAGGGGGGGCAGAAATTAAGGATGGGGGTATTTTGGACCATGCCCTTGTGTGATGTGACTTAAAAAGTTTTTCCCAGAGGGATGGGGCTGTCTAAGTGGAGATTCCTTCTTGATATGTATCATATTCTAATATTTTAAAGATTATATAAGTAACAAATGAAGGAATATGAGGCCTTTAATGGGGAACATCAGGATGATACAACTTGTTCTCGGATACAGCAAAAGTGGTATTAAAGAGGGTTGTATATCATATTCCAGTAAGAAGAGGAAGGATATTGCTAAAGAACTAGTATAGTTGAAGGCCCAATTACAGAAGGATAAGGATACATTGGCTAGATCTCCTATTTAGAATAAGTGTGTGTGTGTGTGTGTGGGGGGGGGTGTTGTGACACAAGAGTTCAATTCTTTTATCCATCAACACACACAAACGAGCCCCCAGTACTATAAGTTTAGGTTTTTCAGTTCAAAAATAAGGCAGGCAAGCTGTTGGCTAATTTACAAAAAATTAGTATCACCTCAACTTTCTGGCAGCAATGAGATCCCCTACCTGGAAAATGGGTAATACTAATAAGGGGTTATGAAACATTTTTTCATAAATACTATACCAAATTGTATAAAGTGGAAGAAAGGGATAAGGATACTGTGAAAAAATATCTGTGCACAGGTGTCAGAAGATGATTTTCGAAAGATTTCCACTCTATACTACAAACTTTAATACTGACTGGTTTAGATGATTGTAACTCACTCTATTCAGGCCTCCCTGACCATATACTATGTCCCCTTCAATTAGTCCAGAACACTGCAACCTATTTATTCACCAATACAACCCAACCGTAGAGAATTTATTACTCCAGTTTTACAATAATTTCACTGGTTACCATTATTTCAACGTATTCAATACAAGATACTATCCATCAACCATAATTTAATACACAGCGCATCGTCCATATGGGTTTTGTTCCTCCTTACATCTATATCAACCTCCGCAACTCTTACAATCAATCAACAAAAATTATCTGCAGGTTCCAAATATCAAAAGAGCCAGGCTAGATCTAACCCGAAAATGTGCCTTTTCCATAGCAGTGCCTATATTATGGAACTTGTTACCAAATTCAATTTGACTCTTTACAAATACAAGAGAATTTAAAAAGGCTGTAAAAACTTATCTATGTTCACTAGTGTTTACTGATCATCGGGCATGAAGGATTTGCCTGTCTTGTTTGATTTTTATGCTGTTCTATTGTATGTTTGTTTTTAATTTTATTTAATAATTGCATGTTTTTTTATTCTATTAATGTTTTTATTTGTTAAAACTTGATTATGTACGTTATATTTTGTAAACCTCTCAGACCTAGAATTTGTATAGGTGCTACAGAAAAGATATAATAAATAAATAAATAAATAATTGATTTGTCTGATTTAAATAAACCCCTTATTCCAGAAGAAATACAGACGGGTATAGTGGGAGCCAAGAATTTAAAGGATCCTGGGGTGGATGGCCTACCTAGTGAATTTTATAAGCTCTTAGGGGTAGATTTTCAAAGGGTTATGCGTGTAGGTTATATGTGTAACCCCCGAAAACCTACGCCAAACCCCCCCTGCGCGCGCCGAGCCTATCTTGCATAGGCTGCCGGTGCACGCAAAGAACCGGGACATGCGTAAGTCCCGGGGCTTTCCTGGGGGGGGGGGCATGTCAGGGGCGTGTCGTGGCCGGCGCGTCATCAGAAGCATGTCGGGGGTGTGTTGCGGCAGGCACATCATCGGGGGCGTTCCGGGGGCATGGCCGCGGCCTCCGGACCAGCCCCCGGACCGGACCATGGCGCGCCGGCAGCCGGCCCGGAGTGCGCAAGTTACGCCTGCCTTGGGCAGGCGTAACTTGTGCAACAAAGGTAGGAGGGCTTTAGATAGGGCCGGGGGGGGGGGGGGGGGGTGTTAGGTAGGGGAAGGGAGGGGAAGGTTTAGGGGGGTGGAAGGAAAGTTCCTCCAAAGCCCTCCGATTTCGGAGCGGCCTCATAGGGAACGGAGGCAGGCTGTGCGGCTCAGCGTGCAGGCTGCCGATTTTGGGCAGCCTTGCGCACACTGACCCCGGATTTTAACAGATACTCGCGGCTACACGTGTATCTATTGAAATCCGGCGTATTTTTGTTCGAGCCTGGTGCGCGAACCAAAGTACGCATGTGCGTAGTTTTATAAAATCTGTCCCATAGGTTCTCAGATCTATTTGTCTTTGAGTAAGATATATGATTATTGGATAACTGAGTGGAAAATTAGGGGCCATAATAATAATACATCAGTGATTCTGGTACTTTTTAAAATGGGTAAGGACCCTAAAGTACCTGAATGTTATTGCCCTATTTCATTATTAAATTTTGATATGAAATTTGTGACTCAAATAACAGCTGATAGATTGGCTAGGATACTCCCCAAATTGATAACCAAAGATCAAGAAGGTTTTGTGAAAGGCAGTCAAGCCATTCTCAATGTATGGTGAGTACTGGCTTCAATGGAATTTTGCTTTTGATGGAAGATCCCTTCCTCTTGGTTAGTTTTGATGCCAAAAAGACATTTGACAGGGTTGATTGGCACTTTTTGTTTGAAGCCTTAACATACATTGGTTTTACTGGAGGTTTTATGTGGGTTATTCAGACTTTAGATTTTAAACCTGCTGGTACAGTTTGGGTTAATAGGGTCATCTTGAACAAGTTTGAATTGTACAGGGGAATCTGGCACGATTGTTCTTTTTAGTTGTAGTTGTGTTTGGAACCTCTGCTTCGAAAGGTGAGAGAGGATCAAAATACTGTGGGGATTCAGATAGTACAACTGGAGATTAAGACTGTTGCATTCACAGATGATCTCCTTATCCATATAGGAGACTCTGAATACTCTTCACTGTTTTATGCAATAATTGTGTGAGTATAGAAGTTTATTAGGGTGAAAACTTAATCAGGATAAATCTGAGGCTATCATAATATTGGATGAAAATTAAATTATTTGGGTAAAATGAGTTTCCATTAAAATGGGCTAGTTATTCATTTAAATATTTCAACTTTATAGTTTAGAAATGTCTTCAGTTTACCAAACCTTTGTTGCAACAGTGTGGTAAGTTCCCTATGGGGCGGATTTTAAAAGGGTTACGCGCGTAATATACGTGCGTAACCCTTTATAACCCGTTCCTGCGTGCCGAGCATATTTTGCATAGGTCCGGTGACGCACACAAGCCCCAGGATGCGCGTATGTCCCGTGGCTTTTAAAAAGGGGCGGGAAGGGGCAGGGCGTGGGCAGGGTGCCAGTCCAGGGGCTGTCCAGGGGCAGGACTGAGGCCTCCAGCACAGCAGCCCTTCCAGGGGATTGCAAGCCGGCAGCTGGCCAGCAAGCACAAGTTATGCCTGCCACAGGCAGGCATAAAGAACAAAATAAAGGTAAGGGGGATTTAGGTAGAGCTGGGTGGGTGGCGGGTTAGATAGGGGAAGGGAGGGAAAGGTGGGGGGAGCAGAAGGAAAGTTCCCTCCAATTCCCGATTTCGGAGCGGCCTCGGAGGGAACGGGGAACGCCATTGGGGCTCCCCTAGGGCTCGGTGTATACAAGATGCACAAATATGCACCCCCTTACGCGCGCCGACCCTGGATTTTATAATATGCGTGCGGCTGCACACACATGTTATAAAATTGGGCGTAGATTTGTGCACGCCGGGTTGCACACACAAATCTATGCCCACACGTAGCTTTTAATCTGCCCCATAATCTTTACTTGGGAAGATCCATTTACTCTGTCTGATGATACTCCCGAAATGTTGTACATTTTTCAGCTTGTACCCTTTTATATGACTGAGGAGAACTCATTGCTGCATGGAATTATTTGAAAATTTTTGTGGAGGGTGGGGGGGAGGGAAAGCTAGAATATATATGTGTGATATGAGTGATCATAGGATAGCCAGAGAACAGAATTCAAGCTGGACTCTGGCAAAAAAATCTTTTATAAATCTCTTTGGGCCAGATTCATTAAGGCTTTTCTCCCATTTTGTGTCTATGTGAAAATGCCTTGATGAATCAGGGCCTTTACTTGTAGAAAGTAATAGCCAAATCAGCTTTGCTCTTCTAAGTAAATTAAACGTACAAAGGTAACAATGCAACTTACAGTTCATTGCAATTCTCTTTCTTTCTCCAGGGGCCCTCCTAACCCCTCTGGGCATTGCTCTCTTATCCCCCGCTGAAGGGAACCTCCCTGACCCAGAATCCCTTGCTGGGTGTGCTCTTAAGGCAGACCAGGCCACATAATTGTGGCCAGTCCTTTAAAGTGCTCTGAGGGAGTTTCTTGTACACCCTCTCAAAACACATCTAATTTAATGCCCATGAAACAAGGAAGCTTGGATCTACCCAATTTTTAGTTGTACAATATGGCTTGTAATCTGCACCATCTGGGTGACTGGCTATGGAATAACTCTTCTTATACTCCTTTGGAGCTAAAGCATCAATTGGTTGCTCCTCTAGAACTATTGTATTTGCTGCATTCGGTGTTTTCTAGTGAGTCTTAAACTAAGCAGTTTGTAGAGATGTGAATCGTGTCCTCGATCGTCTTAACGATCGATTTCGGCTGGGAGGGGGAGGGAATCGTATTGTTGCCGTTTGGGTGTGTAAACTATCGTGAAAAATCGTTAAAATCGTGAGCCGGCACACTAAACCCCCCTAAAACCCACCCCGACCCTTTAAATTAAATCCCCCACCCTCCCGAACCCCCCCCCCCAAATGCTTTAAATTACCTGGGGATCCGGCGGTGGTCCAGAACGGCGGCGGTCCGGAACGGTCCCCTCAATAGAATCGTGTTGTCTTCAGCCGGCGCCATTTTTCAAAATGGCCGCCGCAAAATGGCGGCGGCCATAGACAAAAACGATTCGACAGAGGAGGTTGTTCCGGACCCCCGCTGGACTTTTGGCAAGTCTTGTGGGGGTCAGGAGGCCCCCCCAAGCTGGCCAAAAGTTTCCTGGGAGTCCAGCGGGGTTCCGGGAGCGATTTCTTGCCGCGAATCGTTTTCGTACGGAAAATGGCGCCGGCAGGAGATCGACTGCAGGAGGTCGTTCAGCGGGGGTTCCAGACCGCCGCTGAACGACCTCCTGCACTCGATCTCCTGCCGGCGCCATACGCGTATGGCCGGCGCCATTTTCCGTACGAAAACGATTCGCGGCAAGAAATCGCTCCCGGAACCCCGCTGGACTCCCAGGAAACTTTTGGCCAGCTTGGGGGGGCCTCCTGACTTCCACAAGACTTGCCAAAAGTCCAGCGGGGGTCCGGAACGACCTCCTCCATCGAATCGTTTTTGTCTATGGCCGCCGCCATTTTGCGGTGGCCATTTTGAAAAATGGCGCCGGCTGAAGACAACACGATTCTATTGAGGGGGCCGTTCCGGACCGCCGCCGTTCTGGACCACCGCCGGATCCCCAGGTAATTTAAAGCATTGGGGGGGGGGGTTCGGGAGGGTGGGGGATTTAATTTAAAGGGTCGGGGGTGGGTTTTAGGGGGTTTTAGTGTGCCGGTTTTCCTGCCCTCCCCCTTCCCCCGATTTACGATTTTTTAACGATAAATCGGGGGAATTGGTATTGTATCGTGGCCCTAACGATTTTTTGACGATTTAAAATATATCGGACGATATTTTAAATCGTCAAAAAACGATTCACATCCCTAGCAGTTTGACCATGGTAACATGTTAGAGATAGTTATGTAATACTCAAGGGGTTTCCTGAAGGCTTTTCCATATCTACCCCTAGTTGGAAACAGATTTTCTACCTGGAATGTGAAGCGGAACATTGCAATTGTGGAGAGCCAGACATATCTATTGTATCTCACATTTATTCACTATTGAGCACTGTGTAAGGGGATTTCAAGAATTGAAAGATAGATATTGGATAGATAGTCACCATTTATATATGTATCTCAAATTATACCACTATATTCATTCACTAAAGATGGTGGATCTTCAACTGCATTTATTTGTTAATCTTAAAACAGTGTTTAACAGAACACAGGGACAGACATACTGTTTCAACTTTTTATTCTGGGTTGGTGCAAAATAATGACACAATACTGATTAATGGTATATTACAAAAGTGGAAAGGAGAGGTGAATACCAGTGTAACAGTGCAGGTATTACAGAGTTGTTTCAAACAAATTAAAATTGTATCAGTCAATAATAATTGGAGGGAAATTCAATATACATTTTTGATGAGATTTTATATTTTCCAGCAAAGAGCATTTCAAATGGAAATTGCACAATTACATATTAGATAACATAGATTGGCACATTGGGGCATCTTTTTTGGGCATATTTAATTATTCAGAAATTTTGGGAAGCAGTTTTGAAATTCCTAGGGACTATATTGATATGCCACATTCACTATGTATTATTAATTCCACACCAGAGAAATGACCAGTTGTTAAATTACATTTATTGAAGTAATTCCTCAGTAAATTTCATGTGTTGGAATACCACTATTGTGTGAGGATTCTTTATTGGAAGGACTTAGCCCCCACCTAAGGCCTGAAGCAGAAGCTTCTCCACCAATTGGTAGAACCTTGGGATAAAATGAATGTGTGAGACCTCAGTCACTCCTATAATTAACCTCCTCACCAAAGGAAGGATCAAGGAGGGTGCTACAATACATGTATATATCAGAGTGATATAAGAGGGAAAGGGTCAGATATGGGATAATTCCAGAAGTTCTGGAATGGATCTAAAAATAACAATCCTAGAGACTTCCACTAGCATACCTATTCAGGGCAGACTTTGTGTGACCCCATTTTCCTTAAAACACACCATTAGCATGCCCCACCTGCAGCATGCTCAGAATGATTTCACTGACTCGATGCTGCAAGGTCTTCATCCTCTGTCCTTGGAAGTTATTCTGAGATTATTAACCTATTGTAGTAGGACAAAACTGTATGGGGTTCTGAGAAACATAACCCAGTAGACGGTCCCAGAATGGTACTTCCCAGACCAGATTAAGGGTCCACTATGGGAAGCCCAACCATGAAAGCACTTTGGGGCATGCACCTAACTGGTCATCAAAAAATCGGGCTTTGCAGCACCTTTTTGTCCTGATTACCTGGGAAATGGATACACCACCACTATTTATGTGAAACTATTCTATTGAATATCATGGTTCTCTAGTGAACCAAAGGGAGGAAGAGAGTGTGCATAGGGTAGGGTCACCTATAGTAGGTGAGTCATGCTTCCCACTGTAAACCTTATGGTCTGCTTCTACTTTCTGACTGAAATTACAGCTTGGTTGAATGATGGCTTAGTTGCTATACCACAGTCAAATTTCTTTTTGGAAAGATAGACACTTTCCAAACATTCCTTGTCCATTTTATCCATATCTTTTTCAGACTGTATCAAAATACAAAGTAGTTATTTTTAATATAATTAACATAGATATAGCACATGAGGACAGAAGCTTTTAGGCTCCATTATTATAGTCTGTTATTTTTCCATAACACTGCCATAATATATTTCTACAATTATTTGTAAAATGCAGCAGATATTCACAGGATTCTTTTAATGAAAGTCAGATTACTGATGATACAGAACCCTGAGAGAAGAAATTGGATTCTACTTTACTTTTTCAGAAAGGTTATTGGCAGGTGGTATTTCAGTTTGGTGCATTTTCAGTGTTTCTAATTCTCAGGGGTGATTTCTGCTGGCACACAAGTGAAAACATCAATGAAAAGACTGGAAACCATCTAAAACAACTAGATTTGTTTCCAAGATTTATTATACTTAATCTTTATGAAAATAGAATTATATACATCCAGTTGACCACCTTATTTAGCTAAGAAAATTGTGAAAAAATTGACTATTACATATCCTTGAGGATCTAGCATATATTTATCTGCTATTCGTTCAATACTGTATGTGTGGGAAATGCATATAAAAGCCTATCAGCACAGCTCTCACAGTTCCAAAGAAAATGAAATACATCTTTTGACTATCTAGAATTACTTCAATGTTTCTCAATCCTTTTCTTATACACGGTCCATGTCTTATTCAAAGAAAACCTAAAGAAACACTGCTTTCATTTAGATCTACTATTTTGCATTTAAATTTTAATGCACAAATGCTGCAGTGCATAGCAATTTGGCTTAGCACTCTCTTTTTATTCCTATTTACATCTCGTGATGTGAGAGTAAGAGGAAAAGTACACAGCTGCCAGTGGGAAACACAGAGAGCAACTGCTTACAGGAGCTAATCAAGAACATGAATAATGCTTCTTGGAAAAGCACCTGCCTAAAGAAAATATAAAAAAAATATAATACTAGATATATCTACATAGTTTATATTTGGAATCATATCTTCTCTGTGCTCATTTTTTCCTAACCTAGTCACATGTTAAAAGGTTTCTTCTAACTATATATTTATGTTTTGCTCTATTGATTGCTGTATAAAGAGGCTGGACTATTGTTAAAGACATATACTGTAGTCTACCTTAACAAAATTTAACTTTTCATGGAAGATCATTAAAAGACATATTCTACATCTTTCAATACAATTGTTTCATGCTGGTCACAAAATAAAAATTCATAATTGTAAAACAAACATAATATCACATAGTAAAACATAAACAAATTAAAACATTTTCAGCAAAACTCATTTAAAAGCATCAATAAAACAATAATATCTTCTTCACACATTTCTTAAAATTTTTCAAGTCCCTCTCTTTCCTAAGTACAGCCAGTAACATATTCCAAATGGTTGGGAACAGAATAAGAAAAAGCTCTAACACAAGTTAACCAATGTTTACAGTCTCATATGGATGATGTCAACAGTAAATGTGCCCCAAAGGATATCAAAGATTGCTCAGGTTCATGCCATTTTGAGTTTTAAACAACTGAGCATGCATGATCTGAATATAAAAGCTTATGAAGCAAGATAAATAGTTAAAATTGAGATCACCACTTAACTGGTAAACAGCGTGACTCCCATGATATTGGGGCAATAGGCTCATTATATCCCATCCTATGTAGGAGCCTAGCATCAGTGCTCTGAATAAGTTGTTAGGGAGTCCCACCCATACGTTATTACAGTAGTCCAAAATATCAAACACTAAAGATTGCAATACTGTTAACAGATCTGCAGGAAGTACATTGTTAAAGGCTTTTATAACTTTATTTTAAAATAAGCTATATTCGCTTCCTGATGAATGTGCAGCTTCATGATTAGCCAGGAGTCTAGAATGACCCCAAGACTTCTAAGCTCAGACAAGACAGGGAAAACATTTCCAAGAAGGGAGACCTTACTAATCCATAGTAAATTAGTCTTTTACACATAAAATAACAAACATTCATAGCCAGCCAATCTCTGACCTTAAATATGCATTTTCAATGAAAGGTTTGGAGAAGAAACAATTCTCAATAGAGGGATAAAAAACTGGATGTCATCTGCACAAACAAAATAAGCTACCCCCCTGGTTCCTAAGAACAGACCCCAGAGGGGCCAACTATTAAAAAGGACTGAGGCAAAATATTAAAAATAACAGAGGAGAACCCTGAGCCTTATGGAATTCCTAATGTAAAAGAATGCCAAGAAGAAGAGGAACTCACCATCTGCACCCACTGCTTTCTCACCGGCAAAAAAGACATAAACCAGGACAGAACTAGACACATATATCAATATTATGCAGCTGCTCAATCAAATCATGACAGATGGTGTCAAATGTGGCAGAAACACTGAACCAGGATACCCACTCACCCTTGTCCTAACCTACAATATTTATTTATTTATTTATTTATTTATGTATTTATTTAATGCTTTTATATACTGAAGTTTGTATGTACATCACATTGGTTTACAGAAAACAAATAGTAAAAGGGGAAAAGAGCAAGCAGTTACATTGAACATTATAAATAATAGAGAGGATATAAATTAAGGTCGTAAAGAGCTAAGGAATTAAGTTACAACAATATGAAACAGTAAGTAAATAAACAATAAAGTGAAAACAGTAACTATATATATACGGGAGTATTAGGGTGAGGGGGGGTTAAGTAAATGCTTGTTTGAAAAGCCATATTTTTAATTTCTTTTTGAAATTCAGAGTGCAGGGTTCCAGTCGTAGGTCAGGAGGCATGGAGTTCCAGAGGGAGGGGCCAGCAATGGAGAGTGTTCTCGCTCTGGTGGAGATGAAATGGGTGAGTTTAGGTGTGGGGATATGCAGGGTGCCGGCGTAGGCAGATCTAGTGGGTCTGATGGGGGTTTGGAATTGTAGAGAGTTGTTTAGCCATTGTATGTCTTGGTTATGCAGAGTCTTGTGTATTAAAGTGAGAGTTTTATGGAGGATCCTAAAATGGATAGGGAGCCAGTGGAGGTCTTTGAGGATGGGAGTGATGTGATCGTATTTGCATGTGTTAGTGAGGACTCTGGCAGTGGCAATTTGTAGCATTTGGAGGGGTTTGAGGGTGGTGGCAGGGAGGCCTAGTGGGAGGGAGTTGCAGTAGTCAATTTTGGGGAAAATTATAGCCTGGAAGATAGTGTAGAAATCATTCAAGTGGAGGAGGGGTCTGAGTTTTTGAGGACATGTAGTTTGTGGTAGCAGTCTTTCATAGTGTAGTTGATGAAGTTTAAGTTAAGTTGTCTGTCTTTAATGATGCCAAGGTCTCTTACCTGGTATAAGATATGGGGTGAGGTGGGATTGGAGTTGGTGTCGGTGTGGGGATTAGTGGTCAGGTTATGAGATATGAGAAGGAGTTCCATTTTGGCGGCATTGAGGGCAAGGTTTAGATTTGTAAGGAGGAGATTAATTGAGGATAGGCAGTTTTTCCAGATTTGGAGGGATTTGGGGATAGATTCGGTGAAGGGGATTAGAATTTGGACGTCGTCCGCATAGATGAAATGAGTAAGACCAAGGTCAGATAGTAGTTGACAGAGAAGCAGCAAGTAGATGTTAAAGAGGGTGGAGGATAGTGAGGAGCCTTGGGGTACACCACGGGTAGGTTTAATGGAAACTGATTCGTTGTTTCCTATTTTGACTTTATATTGCCTATTGTCAAGGTATGATTTAAAGCATAGCAGGGCAGTGCCAGTTATGCCAATTTCTGTTAATCTATTTAATAGAATTTTTTGGCTGATGGTGTCAAAAGCAGAAGAAATATCGAGCATGGCTAGGATGTATGAGTGGTCGTTGTCTAGACCTTTGAGGAGTGTGTATGTGAGGGCAATGAGTAGGGTCTCAGTGCTAAAGAATGTGCGGAATCTGAATTGTGAAGGGAATAGGATGTTGTGTTTCTCGAGGTGTTCTGAGAGCTGGGTGTTGACTTCTTCCTAGAGGAGTTTTGCTAAGAAGGGGAGATTTGAAATTGGTCTGAAATTGACAGGTTCAGAGGGATCCAGGTTGGGTTTTTTTAAGATGGGTTTGACTATGGCTTGTTTAAGAGTGGCAGGGATGTTACCATGAGTGAGGGAAGAGTTGATGATTTCAGATAGGGGTTTGACTAGAATGTTGGAGATAGATTTGAATGAATTTGGTGGGATTAGATCAGCTGGGTGAGACACTGGTTTTATCTTCTTGATGAGGGATTCGATCTCTGAAATGGAGACTATGTCAAAGGAGTCAATGATAGTGTTAGGGCTTTTAGGGGTACTGTTGGCATTGGGGGGGGGAGCTTCAATAGAAGATTAGTGATTTTGTCATTAAAATAGAGGGCAATGTCATTGCATTTAATTATCGAATCAGAGTCAGAAATGGGAGGGGGAGAGGTTTTCATAAGATCGGAAATATAGGAAAAAAGAGCTTTGGCGTTAAATTGGAAATTATGTATTTTTAGGCAGTAGAAGTCACTTTTGGTTTTCAGGATAGTAGTTCTGTAATAGTGAAGGGTGTTTTTGTAGGTGGCTAATGAAGTTGGGGTGGGATCTTTCTGCTATTTTTTTTTCGATGTTTCTAAGGTGGCACTTGATTTTTTTTAGTTTGGTGGAGTACCAGGCTTTTTTTGTTGTTGTGGGAGGGGTTGATTTATTTAGTTGTGAGGGGGCAGATTTTGTTGGCAATGTTTGTGGTGATGTTGGTCCATGTGGAGATGGCAAGTTCAGGGTTTGAACTGTCTAGGTCGTTTAGGGCGTTAGTGAAGGATTCAATTAGGTCATCTTTATTGCATGGTTTTCTGAATTGAATGGTTGAGTTCAGGTTGGGGGAAGAGCAGGGGGTTTTATTTAATAATAGGTTTGTTTTTATTAGTGAGTGGTCGTACCATGGGACAATGGTGCATGAGGGGGATTCAGATGAGTGGATAAGGGAGTTAATAAAGATTAAGTCTAGGGAATGGCCAGCAAAGAAGGCCAGGAGGGGAGTAGACAAGACATACTTGGAGGCTGGATGATTTGAAGAGTCTGATTTCAAGTCTGGGTTCAATTTTGATGGGTTGAGATCGGAGTTTGAGGTTTTTCTTAGGTGCTAATAGGAGTCCTCCCCCTCCTTTTTTCTGTCTTGGCATGGATATTATGTCGTAGCGGTGTGTGGGTAGTTGGTTTATGAGGATTAAATCTGTTTGCTTGAACCAGGTTTATGTAATGGTGCAGATGTCTGGATTGAGGTCAAGTAATATGTCATTTAAGATAGGGGTCTTTTTAACGAGGGATTGGGAGTTAAATAGTATAAGGGAGAAGGCTATGAGGCCAAGAAGTTGTGTGAGGGGGGATATCATGATTGGTAAAAGGGATCTTGGGAGGGTAGAGGGGTGAATTCTGAGGGGATTTATGTGTTTGTAAGAGTGGTATGGTAATTTAGGTATGGGATGAGCTTGCATAGTAGCAAGATGGAGGTCAAGGTAGAGAGAAGAAGCGTGACAAAAAGGGGGGAAGATGGCTGTATTGGTGATAAAGGTGTGGGTGAGGAAAGGGAGGAGAGAGGGGGACGCTTGAGATGGAGATGGATGATATAGGGATCTGAGGGTAGTTGGGCTGTATGGGGGGGTTGGAGGAGAATGGGAGGGGGTGACATACAATTTAACAGAGTGGAATTGGGCTGAGAGGTGGGGTTGTTGGATGATATGGTTGTAAAGGCAAAAGGCGGTGGTTGTGTTGGGAAGGTCAACACAAAGGGACGCACTAAGGGCCGCATTTCAATTTAAAGGGCCGTCTGCGTCACTCCAGCTGTGGTCACCTGGAGGCGGGCCTGGTTGTGGAGATGGGAGTGACTTCGGTAGCGGCGTGTAGGGCCGGCAGTGTGTGCAGAGGGGCTCTTACCCGATAGGTAGGTGCCGATCACGCGAGCCTCAATGCTGGGAGGGTTGTCCGGCTGAAGAGGGTGTCCACAAGGGCCATGTTTCAATTTAAAGGGCCATCTGCGTCGATCCAGCTGAGGTCACCAGGAGGAGGGCCTAGTTGTGGAGACGGGAGCAGCAGCAGTTTTATATTATGACCTTTTCTGAATCTGAATTGATAATTGTCTGAAACAGCAGTACCATGAATTAATGTATCAGGCTGTAACAAATAACATTTCTCCAGAATCTTGGCAAATGATGGTAAAGGGAGATAGGGTGAAAACTGAATAATTCATTTGAAGATATATTTGTATTTTTGTTATGTGTAAGGCTCAATTGGCCTTACTAAGAAGTATGTTCCTTTGGAAGGTCCATGCTATGCAGTACAGGCCAGAGGAATGTAACATCTAACCACAGTAGCCCTAGAGATATTGCAGTAATGGTCCTATCCAACCTCTGCATATCTGAATGATCCCTAGTGTGTTCTGTGGAGTTGTCAGTTGGAGTTGAGCTAGTAGGAGCTTATTTATTTATTTATTTATTTATTTAGATTGCTATTACCTGAGGTTACAGGAAATGTGAGCATCAGTGTTTTAAAGTATTTATATAACAACACAATCAAAAGGGAATTACAGAAGTCAAGTCTAGTAGTAATTAATTTCATAACATCTATTTTATGCAGGAAAAGCTGCAGACATTTAAGAAGCACAAGTGCATAAAGCAGGATATACAGACCTGAGTGATCTGTGGATCCACAGAAAAAGCTTGGTCAGTTAGGAGCCCAAGATTACAAACCTGGTATTGCACTGGTATGGCTACCTCACCAAAGAGGAAACATGAGTTAGGTCCAGGGAGCCTGGTCTAACCAATTAGATGATCTTAATTTTAGTTGAGTTTAACTTAAAAAAATTTGAGCACAGTCATGGACTAATGTGGACAAACATAGAATGTTGAACAGGCATATATGCAATGCTTTTATTCTAGTTATACTCAGGAGAAATAAAGAAACTGTATATCAATTTGTCTCATCTCCACTCACTAATGTTACTACTACCTTAAACTGGTATCATACAAGGTGATAATAAGACAAGGCAAATGGATGTGATCTAACACATATAATTAATCATATACTAGTGTGTTCTATGACTACAATTAATTTGCATAATCTTTTGGCTTAAAATGTTGAGCAATAACTTTAAAAAAAATGTTTTGTAAGTCACATTTAAAAAATGTATGTGAGAATTCATTTCAAACCAGCGCACATGTGCATGCATGCATGGGCCCACGCCCAGAGATGTGGCTATATATATATAATAGACTGGCCACACACATATGTGTGCAAACGTTTAAGTGGGCGCGTGCATAGGCACACTAATCTCACTTCTACTGCATAAATGAGGGGATTCTAAAAGAGGGGCTTGACAACACCATTCCCAGTTTTACCAGTTCATCTCTCAACCACCCAGTTAAAATATAGGTCCTCCAACCCTGTGATTTGATACCCATCACTCTCCCCCTTAACACTCTGCACATCTGCTTAGTTTTCTTTATTTTTTAACTTTCATGGAATCAATAGCAGAAGTAAAGTTACACAGAAGGGGGACTCTGTACGTGCTGGAGCATGTAAGTATTTATGCGCACATCTCAGCTTCACATCCTGAAATGCCCAGGCCACACCCATACCCTGCTCCTTTTTTGAAAGCCTCCAAGATGTGCACACTGCAGGAGATTCACATGTATCTCACCAGCTTTTAAAAGCCGCTTGGTACGTATGAGCCCAACTTATTCACACATCCCCTAAATAATGCACTCGCTGGACTTTTAAAATTCACTTTTCAATGATGTTAGACTGGAGGATAAATAATAAGAAACTGTCTGCTAACTTCTCAAAAAACTTTCACAGTATAAAGATATCCTGCTTCAATCTATGGGGTCTACTCTCTCACTGATGTTTCAGAATGTGATTCTGTTTCAATACAGATAGCATATCCTCTCCACCTGAAATTTCAGAGTTTCAGCATCTCCATGCCTGCTTTAGGGGCAATTTAATCTCACCTAGAGCATTTATATTTATATATATATATTAAAAAGAAGAACAGAGATAAGAGATAATATTATTATCTTTAAAACTCACGTCAACCAGACTGATGTCTTATCTCCATAATTCAAAATGTTGGCCAGTGCCATACATGACATTCTCTGATCTTGGTATCTAAATATCTTTCCACCAATTCACAGCTTTGTTCATGAACATGTCTTACTTCTGGCTAAAATATTTTAGTAAAAGACAGACCATTTGATCTTTTTATTTAAACCTTTTGGTATGACTCTGTCCTGGTCAAAGTAACAGCAAAATCCTCTCCCCATGCTCATTTCTCAGGCTTTTTGAAAACTGCAAAAGTTAAATCCTCTATAGTGTGATGTGCAGCAATCTAATGTGACACTAATGGTGCTTCTATTTTTTCTCATTGAATGCAGCTCAGATGTTCTTGAATCTATACACAGATTGTTCAAGTTGACTTTCCAATGTACAATTGATAACACAGACACCACACAATACAGTATAAATATAATTGTGCAAGACAAATAATTTTTCAAGGCATATGGCTATTGGTCTGAACATGTAAGAAAAACACTACTAAAGGATCTCCTTATTGTGGGCTAACAAGTATTCTGTGAAAGAATACCAAAATCCAAAACCAAGGTATTCAGCTTGAGGGGAGATGAGAATAAATTGATTGATACACTGTTTCTCCTCTTTTATAAGATTTTATAGGGTTGGAACAATAGTTGGGCTTATTTAGGTGATATTGGTAAAATCCATATCCAGTGCACTTTAAGATCTGCAAGCTGAATACCTTGATTTTGGATTTTTTGTATTCTTTCAGTGAACACCTGCTAACCCACAACAAGGATTTGGTGTGCTAGATCTCTCTTTTGTACATTATTTTGGAAGGAATCATTTTTGCACCAGTCCTTCTGATAGTGAAAGGAAAGAGTTTGCCCAAGTCCTGGATGAATGCATTAGCTCTCTAGATTCTGATTCCTTATGGAGAAAGTGAATGGTATTATTTTTGGAAATAAGTTATTTTTGTGGCTATAGGTTAACCTGTGTTTTCTTTTTGAAATCTTGCTGTTCACCCCTGTATCACTCAGCCTGAGGGATTCAGGGCCAACATGGGTAAAAGTAAACCAAACTGTAGTTACAAGATCTTAGGTTCCATATTAGGACTACAGCCCAGTAAAAGGAACCGGGCATCATAGTGGGCCATACCTGAATCAAAAAAGCAAACAGAATGTTAGAAATTATTAGGGAAGGAATAGAGAATAAACAGCAAATGTCATAATCCCTCTTTATTGCTCCATGGTGAAGCCATACCTGGAGTACTGAGTGCAGTTCTGGTCAACACATTCCAAAAAAAAAAAAAAAAGATATAATTGCATTGGAAAAGGTACAGAGTGTTATGGTTTTGAGGTGTTTGAATGGATTCTTGGGTACTGTGGAGATGACCTCGCCCACGGGGAGGAGCCCTGTGAGGAACCACAGTACTAGGCTAGACTCGAGACACACAAACACAGAGATTTGTCTTTTATTATACAGCTAAGATATACCACCAGAGGTGGCAGTAGTGAGGTGATCCAGAGGTAGCAGTCCAAGGACCCTTGGCAGAGGAGACCCATCTCACATAGTATAGGGAGATCTGGATGCAGGTTCCCTGTGCAGCAGAGCTGTAGATGAGACAGACTGACAATGATAGATTACTCACTGACGGGCGATACAGAAAAGTCCGTGGGAGAGCGGGCGAATGCCCGCTCTCCTGGCGCGCGCACAGGCCACTCTCCTGTGCGTGATTCTCTATTCAAATGAGGCCCGGTGGTAAAAACAGGCAAAAGGAGGTGCTAGGGACACTAGTGCATCCCTAGCGCCTCCTTTTGGACCGGAGCGGTGGCTGTCAGCGGGTTTGACAGCCGACGCTCAATTTTGCCGGCATCGGTTCTTGAGCCCGCTGACAGCCACGGGCTCGGAAACCGGACGCCGGCAAAATTGAGCATCCGGTTTTTGACCCGACAGCTGCGGGCTGACTTCAAATTTTTTTTTTTTAACTTTTTGAAACTTTCGGGACCTCCGACTTAATATCGCCATGATATTAAGTCGGAGGGTGCCCAGAAAAGCAGTTTTTACTAGAGATGTGCATTCGTTTTTGCCGAATTGGAAAATTGCAACGAAATTGTCCAATTCGGCATGTTTCAGGGAGCCCGAAAAAAATCTGGATTTTCCTGTTTTTTCACAAAAATTCGTTTTTCCAATTAGTGCGCACTAACGGGAGTCAGTGAGCGCTAACTCCCCGTTAGCGTGCGCTAACAAAAACCGTTAGATTTTGTTACTTTTTGTTACTTTTTGTTAGCGCGCACTAACTAAAAATCAATTTTTCGCGAAAAAAAAGACCCGAACTGAAAAAAAACGACATTTTCCATGGCGGCCGAAAAACGAAGAACGACACAAACACAAAAAATGATGCACATCTCTAGTTTTTACTGCTTTTCAGTGCACTTTCCCGGTGCCGGCAGAAACTTTGTTTTGCTACTAAGAACATAAACATTTCATTACTCCAGTTAATGTAGACACTAAGTTATACTGTAAGATATAATAAGAGAGCTATGTCCTCTTAATTCCAGTTTCACTGTAAACCGATGTGATATGTTCGATCGAATGTTGGTATATAAAAATAAATAAATAGTATGAAATTTAATACAGCAATACAAATCATGATAAATATCACTGAATACCTTATCCCCTATACCACAATTTAATTTGAACAGATGAGTGAAATTCAGGTTACTAATAGGAAAATATAATAGTTTTAATCATTATATTTTTTATTAGACTGAATAAACTCAACTTACAAGTCAATTTTCAAAAATCCAGTCAGCAGGAAAGTTAGCAAGTCTATCTAGCTAAATTATCCCTGTAACCACAAGGCCGAAGTTATTCATATTCAGTTATCCAGGCAAATTTAGCACTTACTGGTTTCCTGAATATAAAATAAAAAAATGAAGGATAAACAGCAACCTTATGAAAAAGCAGCACTGCAAGTACTACACCAGGCCCTAGAACATTAATACATCACCTACGGGATAACAGAACGAGCTGGACTACTACTACAGAGAAACTACACACTAGCAGAAATACTGCATTTCTGTCACACACAGGCAAAACTGAGACCGACCCTTATCTAAAATATAGAAATAAGAGACTATAAATTAGAAACAGAAACATGCAGATAAAACCAAAATAGAAAGCCTAAGAAACTAAAATTTCTGAACAGTGGAATACTTAAGAAAGAGCAAAATACAAAAATATAAGAAATACACATTCCCAAAGATGACATATTTAAATTGCTCGTAATAATAAGGCTAAAGTACAACAGATTATCAACAAAACAAATCACAGTGAATTAGGTTTTTTTGTATCATTAAGTAGACCTCATACATAGGCGTAGATGTGAATGCTATTCAGCATAACGTTTTACACCAGTAGTATAATCATGGGTCAGAAATGAATTTTATATGCTTAGTGAGTCCAAAGTGAAAAGAATTCAAAGTTGATGTAGCATGACATTTCTCATTGTATTCATTGTTGCAGAATTTCTTAATGCATCATAGTAATGATGCATGCTAGTAAATAGTCTACTAGTAAATTATTTTACTAGCATCATTACTGCTAGTAAAATAATTTACTAGCAGTAATGATGCTGCTAGTAAATAGTCTGTACTCTATCCCCACAGAGTGCACTCTCCCCCCCATATCTCCAAAGCCGTTAGCGGCCTTCCACTCCCAGTCCCCCGACTCAGCTGACACCAACCTATCCTTCCTCCCTTCCCCTTCTTTCCAACCTCAACAAGAGCCAAGTATGACCACGTCTGCCATCCCGATCATCCACAATAGTAGGAGAAACATAGCAAAACAGCATTCTTTACCCACCATCCAACATAAAAGACTCATTCCTATAATGATCTCTCCCCTTAACCAACTGTTGGGCCTCATCTTACTCTCCCTAACCATTTTTAATGCTCAATCCCTTTCGAAAAAGACCCACCTCCTCTATGACTATCTCACGGAAGCACAACCGGACCTATGTACCATCACCGAAACCTGGCTAAAACCAGAAGACACAGTGCTAATCAACCAACTTCCAGCACATGCCTATGATATCTTCTCTATTCCCAGACCAAGGAAAAGCGGAGGCGGTCTGCTTCTAGCCGCTAACAAAAAACTTGGATTGTTGCTTCAATTCACCAACACATCCTCCTCGCTTGAGCTTGCAATTTTTAAATCTAACCACCTACAAATAGGCCTTATTTATGCCCCCTCCCCCCCCCCGGTTGCCTTGAATCAGACCCATCACCTTTAATCAAACGCATTGCCAAACATATCAACACTGACTCGCCTGCCATACTACTGGGTGATTTCAACCTCCATGTGGATGCGTCCCCCTGTTCCTCCAGCTGCGACATTTTTCTCAACATGCTCAACTTCATGGGATTCAAACAGATCATTAACGAACCGACACACAAAGCAGGACACACACTGGATCTAATCTTTATAAATGAAAACCTCATCCCATTCTCTCAAACAACATGTTCTCCAGTCCCATGGTCAGATCATAAGCTGATATCCACCACTTTGAAGAACCACCAACCACTCTCCTCATCGACACAGAAAACCACGGTCCAATTCAGGAAATTATGTAACCTGGACCTCCTTAGCTCTCAGCTGTCCTCAGAGTTAGAACAGTTGGACCTCACAGACGCAGTCTCGGCCTCATCCTCCTGGTCCAAAATCACTAAAAAAGTGGCAGACTCAACTTGCCCATTAACCACCAAAGTTCTTCAATCCAACAAATACAACAGAAATCCTTGGTATACACCTGAACTAAAAACCGTCAAGCAAGAACTCAGAAACAGGGAACAGCTATGGCATAAAAACCCATCATCAGCAAACCTGACAGCATATAAATCCCATATGCACCAATACAGGATCTCCATCCTCCGGGCAAAGAGAGACTACTTTGCACAGAAAATCCATATATTCATCTTCGACCCAAAAGCCCTATTTTCTCTAGTCTCCTCTCTCACTAAACCAGCTCCTACGACTATCCCGGATGATCAAGCTGCAAACAAAGCAGCAGAATTAGCCATTTACTTCAAGAATAAAATCTCTAACCTCATTGCACCACTCACGGACAAGAAAGCCCTGCCTCCCCCACCCCACATCCCCCCCTCTGCACAGCTGACTACATCCTTGGAAACCTTCGAACCCACCTCCTCTTTAGAAATTGAAATCGTTATAAAAAAGCTTAAACCAGCCTCTCACCCAATGGACGCAATCCCACCTAATCTACTCATCGCCATTCCAAAAACCATCGCCAAGCCTATTGCAGAGATCATTAATTGTTCCTTATCACAAGGCCTAGTACCTGACCCCCTCAAACTTGCTATTCTAAAACCTCTACTGAAGAAACCAAATCTTTCACCGGACAACCCGGCCAATTTCCGCCCTATTGCAAACCTTCCATTCATCGCCAAAATCCTAGAAAGAATAGTAAATAAGCAACTCTCAGAATACTTAGACACCAACAAAATCCTCTCTTCATCCCAGTTTGGATTCCGTAAAGCCAGAAACACAGAATCCCTTTTAATTTCATTAACAGACACCATTCTCCTGAATCTAAAAAAAAAAACCAACCTTGACTGCTCATCCTCCTCGACCTATCAGCGGCTTTTGACACAGTGAACCACTCTATTCTCTTAAATCGACTATCTGACATCGGCATCAAAGGCACCGTTCTCAACTGGTTCAAGTCATTCCTTCAAAATAGGTTTTACAGGGTCAAAATTAACAATAAAGAATCTCCCCCCATTTGTTCAACGCTAGGAGTCCCACAAGGATCTTCATTATCCCCAACCCTCTTTAACATCTACCTTCTCCCACTCTGCCATCTCCTCACCAAATTAAACCTAACGCATTACTTATACGCAGACGATGTACAAATACTTATACCGATCACTGATTCACTATACAAAACACTGGAATTCTGGAACACCTGCCTTCAAGCCATAAACAACCTCCTAACAAGCCTCAACCTGATCCTGAATACCAATAAGCCGGAGCTCCTTCTCATCACCCAAGACGGTAATTACGCATTGCCCAACACATACCCCTCTACGCAACCAGTTTTCTCCCCCCAAGTCAGAAACCTAGGAGTCATCATGGACAATCAACTGAACTGCAGAAGTTTCATCAAAAACACAACAAAGGAGTGTTTATTTAAACTTCAAGTCTTAAAACGGCTGAAACCTCTTCTCCACTTCCAAGATTTTTGGACAGTCCTCCAAGCAATCATCTTTTCAAAAATTGATTATTGCAACTCACTTCTACTTGGCCTTCCGGTTAATACCATCAAACCATTACAGATGTTACAAAATGCCTCAGCAAGAATTCTGACCAATACCAACAAAAGAGACCATATTACACCCATACTGCGGAACCTTCACTGGCTCCCAATTAAATTCAGAATCGCCTACAAAGTAATAACAATCATTCACAAAACCATTCACAACATCACCCCACTGGAGCTTAAAATCCCACTTCAACCTCGCACACATGCCAGACCTGTGAGATCAGCATACAGAGACACTCTCCAGACCACTCCTATTAAAACTTCATTAATGAAGAGAGCTCTCTCCATGGCTGGCCCAACTCAATGGAATTCGCTCCCCCCGGATCTCCGTCTAGAACGTTGTCCGATCTCCTTTAAAAAGAGACTCAAGACCTGGTTTTTCAACCAAGCCTTCCCTTAACTCAAATGGTTAGATGGATCTATCTTGCTATGCGCAACTAGTCTCTCATCTCTAGTTAGCCTTACACTGTACAGACGTTCTAAGAATGCTTCTCCTTAGTACCATGCGCCACTGTCTTTCTTAGTCGCTTGAGTATACTGCTAAGTCAGTATCCGGTTTGCCGACTAAAGTTCTGCATTTATTTTCTCTGTTTAAACCCAGTTCCATGGATCCAAGTTAGTTCATCCTTGTTTAATGTACTGCATTCTCATGTGAAGGTTATCATAATAATGTAAACCAATTTGATTTAAGAACATAAGAACATAAGAAAATGCCATACTGGGTCAGACCAAGGGTCCATCAAGCCCAGCATCCTGTTTCCAACAGTGGCCAATCCAGGCCATAAGAACCTGGCAAGTACCCAAAACTTGTAACTTGTTATAAGAATTTCGGTATATAAAAGTGCTAAATAAATAAATAAATAAATAATGACAACATTCAATTTCTTAAGATAATGTAGGAATGTGAGGAAACGCATTACTTCCATGTTGGTGAAAATGCCATGAAAATCATTTCACATACATTCGGCTCCTTGATGAAGGCAGACGCCAAAACACGGTCCGTGTCGGGCTAGTACACCTCGAGCCTTGTAACATCTTTAACTCTCAGGCGTTTCTTCACATGCAAAAAAAGCTAAGTAGCTACATTACCTTAAGAAATTGAATGTTGTCAATACTATGATGAGTTAAGAAAATCTGCAACAATGAATACAATGGGAAATGTCATGCTACATCAACTTTGAATTATTTTCACTTTGGACTCACTAAGCATATAAAATTCTTTTCTGACCCATGATTATACTACTGGTGTAAAACGTTATGCAGAATAGCATTCATATCTATGCCTAATTATGAGGTCTACTTAATGATACAAACATAATTCACGGTGATTTGTGGTACTTTAGCCTTCTTATTATTATGATTTTATACATAAATTTTGAGAGAGCGGTTGTGTTGCTTATATTTAAATTGCTAACATCTCAAAATAATTTATTTTTTTTACCTTTGTTGTCTGATCTTCGTATTTTTCTAATCAGTTGGTCCCGGTCTCTTTTTCCCATTTTTTCCCTTGTTGCTCATTTCCTAATTCCTTTTCAGTGTCTTTCTTCTATTACTGTCTTCTTCCCTTCCACACACACACACACACACACACACACACACACACACATACATTCTTTCTCTCACAGACTCCCCCCCACACACACAAGCTCACATTCTCTGCAGACACACATACAAGTTCTCCCTTTCTCACCCCTCCCCAAGCTTATATTCTTATGCACACACAGACACACATCCAGGCACCCATTCTCACCCACAAACCCATGCTCCCAGTCTCACCCACACACCCATGCTCCCAGTCTCACCCACACACCCATGCTCCCAGTCTCACCCACACATACACATATTCAAGCTCCCATTCTCACTCATACATACACACATTTAAGGTCCCATTCTCACCCACACATACACACATTCAAACACCCATTCTTACCCACATATTCAAGCTTCCATTCTCACCCACCCACACAAACCCAGACTCCCATTCTCACCCATATATACACACATTCAAGCTCCCATTCTCACCCATACACAAACCCAGACTCCCATTCTCATCCACACACCAACCCAGACTCCCATTCTCACCCACACATACACATATTCAAGCTCCCATTCACCCACATATTCAAGCTTCTATTCTCACCCACACACACACCCAGACTCCCATTCTCATCCACACATACACATTCAAGCATGTGCACAGCTTCCGCTTCCTCCCCCCAAAGCAGGAAGATCAGCTGGCCTCTCCTGCTGCCACTGGCCTCCTGCTATCTTCGGGGTCAGGCCGTACGGCCCGCCGATCTTCCTGCTTGGGGGGGGAGAGGGGGAGGAAGCGGAAGTTGTGCGCTGCGCTTCCACTCCCCCCCAAACAGGAAGTTCGGCGGGCCGTATGGCCCGAAGATAGCAGGAGGCCAGTGGCAACAGGAGAGGTCAGCTGATCTTCCTGCTTTGGGGGGAGGAAGTGGAAGCTGTGCGCGGTGCTTCCGCTCCCCCCCCAAACAGGAAGATCGGTTGGCCATACGGCTGCAGCAGCGCTTCCCCGTGTGTGTAGTGATGGCGCGCGAGGCGTGGGTTCTCTTGTTCGCTGTCACGGGGATGGGATCCTGCGACAGCCTTGCAGTTCTGGTGCCAGTTGGGTGGGCAGCTGCCCACCCAGGCCCACCCGTGGCTACGCCACTGCATGCAACCATGCACACATACATGTATGCCCACAAGGCTGTTTAAAATGTACCATCCCCGGGTTGAAGTCTACGTACATGTGGACTTCAACCTTAAATTTCAAAGTATACATATACCCATTAATCCACTTTGAAAATTAGCCAGTACGTGTGAACACTTGCCATACACATGCACTTTTAATCCTGCATGGGAGAAGGTGTATTTGTTCACAAGTATATTTATCCACATATTTTTGATTTTAGAAAGTACACAGGTAAATAGTTTCAGTCCTAACTCTGCTCCCAGGAATACTTATTTCAAGTACATGTAAAAGTATATGTGAAATTGCTTCCATAATATTCTGCATAGAATCCCTTGGGTAATTTTCAAAAGAACTGTATACACATGTAAAATAGCATTTTATGTGCATATATGTTTGAAAATTCACTCCTAGGTGTTTATCACTACGAATGAAAGCAAATAACAGTAGACCATATTGTTCCTGATTTTCTTTTTCACTTTTATAGTACCAAAGTGATTTGGTAAATTAAGGGACTTGCTTGTAGATCCGACAGCACTTAATGGAATGGTATTTAATTCTTAGAATTACATTGAAAAGCAGGTCAAGAAGCAGGGTAGCTAAAATTAGCCCTGCTTTTCTGCAGCATTAAATTCCCACTAAGAATTTGCAAACCAGATCTAATACTTCTGGTCAATAATATGGGGTCAGTAAGACAAAAAAAGTGAGATTTTAAATAACTATGGTAAATAGGTGTGTAAAGAGACAACATTTTTGTTTTGCTTTGTTTGTTTTATAGGTCACATTCATTTGTTTCATTATTTTCAGATGCTCCTTTCCTGATAGAGCTTCTGCCTGCTCCTGCCTCAGCCATATCCCACCAGTGTGTGATCAGGGAGAAGTAATCATGTGTAGCATTTGTGCTGGTTCAGATATCACTGGTACAATGTATGCTACTTCCATCCGACATAGCCAGCTGCACCCGCAGGCAATTATAACATTGGTTGTAAAGGGTGGGGATGACCTTCCCACTAAATGTAGTCCTAGAGAAGACTTTATAATTGGGGGTTAACACATACAGCAGACACTTAAATCCCACATTCCTCACTCACTGCAGTAACTAATCATCAAGCACAATCATTTCCCTAATCCTCCTCATTACTACTTTAGGGCAGGCATGCCTCTTGCCCCAGGACAGTGCTGCAGAACACCACCCTATTTCTTCTCTGATGGGTTGCCACTTCGGACATATGATTGGGGACTGCTGGCCTGACACCTAACTGCGGGAAGGAGCTATGGGATAATCTTGGGGAAAAGACTTCCCCTTTTCAACCTTTTTTCTATGAATTTTACTTAGATTAGCAGAAGGGATCCACAGACTAGGAGTGACCCCACCCTCTCCCCTGATTCCAATGCTAGCAGATGTTGCTTCTCTAGGTAATTATGCATACTAGCATTTGTGAGATGCTCCACTTTTTTTCCTCTACTGATATCTTTTTTCTCAGTGAATGCAGTGAGCAAGACACTTTCAAATGCCCCCAAATAAGGAATGTTTTTGACGATCTCTTCTCAACATCCTTGGGGCTAATGCTAGCACTGTAGGTGAAGTTAAGTTTGGACCCTGAATGATAGGGGCATTGCTTATGCTGTGCACCAGTTCTGCCTCTACTTGTTGGAGGTTGTTCTCATCATCTATCCCCATCATCACTGAAGTGGAGGCTAACATACTACTGACTTATTCTCCAATTTTTTTTCAGTTACTAATTATTCAATTTCTGATTAGAAAATCCCATATAAGATTATTCAGCAGAATCAGTTGTTGAAAATACTGCCTGCATTACTCAGAAGCAGTAACTAATGTAGAGAAGCTTTTACTGTTGCACATCTGCTGACCCAGTTCATGCCCATGCCCGTGCCCTGCTACACTCTGTCATAGATGGCTCTCCTACCCTTTCTCTCTGCTCCAAAACAAAAGGGAGAGGAACAGTTGGCCTGTGGCACATGCTCATCAAATTTCCATTTCTTCTTCCTTAAGATACCTTCCAGTCACCCCACTCCATAGCAAATCTCTTCAATTTTGGTGCTAGACTGGTGTCTTTTTTTTCTTGCTGCTATTAGCTGTACACTGGGCTGAATCTATATCACTTCCTCTGCTCCTAGCAAAGCTGACAACCCTGCCAACATTCCCTCCCCACTTTTTTCATGAAATGATGGAATTTGTTGACGTGTTCTACCTACTAGAGATATGGATATTACAAATGAATGTATGTATCAATACTGTAACTGTACCTACACTCATAGTACCACTCACTGTGTGGAGAACTGTCTGTCTCTCACACACACTCATATACAGTGCATATGCGCCTTGTTGTATACAGTACTGATGACTGACTCCACACACATACATATACACATGCAAACTGTTAATGCAAACACAGCCAAATAGACTGGCAGTCTGGTAAGACTCTTCACTTTGGTATCAAAGAGGTCCATATGAAAAAGTAATTTAGATGGATAACTGAAAAGTTACAACAAAAATAAAGAACCCCAAACTCACAGTCCGAACATAGTAAACCAAAAAACAACTGCAAGTTTTTTTGTGATTCTCTGTATGTTATTACAGCAATGAGATGCTGCGATGAGTTACCATAGCAATGAGACGCTGCGATGAGTTTTCAGGAAACAATCTAGTACGTCATACGTCATCACGCCCAGAAAATGCGGGCTTTTTAAAGGGCCAACCAGCTCAGGGTAGTTTCTGTCCCATTTGGAGTGGAATCTTTTGAGACGCTATAGTCCGGGTCGAAGGTTTGTTCTGCTGTGCCATCCAAAGCTAAGTATAAATCCATGTCGTGCAAAAATATAATTGTTATTTTCTATGGTTTTCATTACAGTATCTGTCTGAAAACATACTCCTGAGGAAGCGACTGTGACGTCGCGAAACACCGGCCACTGTCGGGTTACAGTTTTCAATTATACTTTTGAGAACAGATCATTTTCAGAATTGTTTTTTGAATAATTTTCTATTACACTAAAACAAAGTTGTTGGACTTATAAAATCATACCGCAAATGACGAGTAGTCCGGACGGCAAGTTGACCGACTGCCGTTGTCAGGCTTGCTGATGCGGTTTCATCCTTACTAATTTTTAATTTTTAATTTTGATTGGTTATCACAGCATTGAGAGATAAACAGTACATAGTGTCCTTTGTTGTTTTTTGGTTAACTGAAAAGTTAACCATCTGAATGGCAAAAAAAGCATTTTTAGAAACTTTACCGGTTAAATTCTAGCTAGATGACTAGTTGATCAGATAACTAAATTCTTGCTAGATAAAATTACAAAAGGATAGTTATTCTAGTACAAATTTAGCTGGATATGTGGGGACATTCTGAGGGTAGGCAGGAAGCATTCCGTGGAGAAGTGGAGTTTGCCAGATAAGTTATCAGGCTAACTTTGATACTCAGAACTAGCAAGACACTTATCAGTTTAACCTGTCTTAAAGTTAGCCAGATAAACTTCTTTAGCTAACTTTAAGATAGCTGGATATATTGAGTGGTTCAATTGCACCACTGAATATACCCTTCTTGTTAGCCAATTAAGGTTATCCAACTAACTAGCTGAGCCTCACAGTGGCTGAAAATGGATGTCTGAGTGAGTGTGCACTTCTCGCCTGTCATGGTTGTGAGCCCTTAGGCTGTGGTATGGTTGACACGGCCTAGTAGGCAAACCCAGTAGGCCCATGCCGACAGCTTGCAGACATGACCTTCTTGGGACAGGGTCAGGAGCTTCACCTGTACCAGTCTGATTCTTGACAGGTTGAGCCTTTGGGTTCCAGGGGCCAGCAGGGCTCAGCAGACTGTTCCTCAAGGAGCAGTCAGAGACAGTTTAGGTATAGACAGTTGTCAGGGCTGGCAGTGAGCAGAGAATATCTGGATTTAGTCCAAGGGACAAGGCAGGCAACGAGAAGTCAGAGTCCATTTCCAAGCCAAGGGTCAGGGCAGGCAGCAAGCAGAAAGTAGTGAGGTTCATAGCAGGGGTCAAAACTTGTAAGTGAGGCCAAGACAGGATGGACAGGGATGAGACACCAAGCAACAGGATAGGACAGAACAGATAGGATAAGGCAACAAGAAACAGAGCATGGCAGGGAAAGGACAAGGTACAGAGGGCAGAGCAAGGGCACAACTAGGCAAGGCAAACAATGGGCTCGCGGGCAGGAACAATGAAGCACAGGAACAGCAAGACAAGCAAAGGAAGAAGCAACACACACTGCCAAGCAGAAGGACGTATTGCTGAGGCAATAATCCAGGGCTCCAGCTGGGTTTAAATGGCCTTGGGGGGGGGGGGGGGCAGAATTCATCAGGAAGTGCCGAGTCCTGGTTCCCACCATGAGACCTCTAAGAGCCATGCAGAAGAACACGTGCACTTCTTAGGACTCAGTGTGACATGGCCAAAGGCAGATGCAATAGCAGTGATCCTGCCATGCTGAGGGTTAGGCGGCATTGGGCCTGGTCGGTGGTTTCCAGTGTGAGTGCGGCTGGTTGCAGGGCCATCCTGTGACCGTCCAAATATTATATCACCTCACTGGTGTCCAGATAAAGACAAAAAAAATCACTAGCACTACTGCAACTTCCTCTACACTGTCTCCCACATTGACCTTACCCAATGAAGAGGAAAATCAAAATCAGCATCAATGCACTGCCACTTTTTCTGGCACAGTGTGAGTGAGACCACTTCAGCACATAGAAGATCAGAAGCAGCCAAAAAACTGTCTCAAATTCAAAGTTTTCTAAACTTTTTAAACTCCAAAAGAATTTCTAAGCACACATCCTTCTCTACAACTACTAGAGAGGAAATACTGAGTTTCTTGCACATGCTCATCCAGTCTGCCTAGCAAGCTTATGGTAGTATCTGTTGCACTGTGCATGTTAGCCCCATGATTATCAGTTTCTCAAACTGTAAAAGTCAGGGACCTCATTGTTTACTATCTGAATCCAATTCCCTGTTACTCCTTGCCGTTGAAAAAGAGAGCGATGATGGAGTTGTGTTAACAGTATGTAGGTTTATTGGTTAAGGGTAGTAACCACCGTAACAGAACGTTACCCACATGCAGTCTTTCCTTCATTTCCATCCTCTAGTTTTTAAGGATCCATGGTGTTTATCCCATATCCCTTTAAATTATTTCACCATTTTTGTCTTTACCACCTCCTCTGGAAGGGCATTCTAGGCATCCACCACCCTCTCCATGAAGAAATATTTCCTGACATTGGTTCTGAGTCATCCTTCCTGGAGTTTCATTTCATAACCCCTAGTTCTACTGATTTCTTTCCAATGGAAAAGATTTGATGATTGTGCATTATTAAAACCTTTCAGGTATCTGAAGGTCTGTAACATATCTCCGCTGCATCTCCTCTCTTCCAGGGTATACCTATTCAGATACTTCAGCCTCTCCTCATAGGTCTTCTGATACAGACCCCACATCATTTTGGTTGCTCTTCTTAGGACCGCCTCCATCCTGTGTCCCTCTTCAGAGTTTATGTGAGAGAAGGTTAATGTCACTTGATTCAGGTAGCAGCTATAGTCTATTTTAACAAGTTGTTTCTCTGTGATTTGTCTTCTTTACAATTTGCACTGATTCAGCTCTGAGATCACATAGGGGTAGATTTTAAAAGAAGCGCGATCAGCCTACTTTTGCTTGCGCATCAGACTCAAGCAAAAGTACGCTGGATTTTAGTAGATACGCGCGGAGCCGCGCGTATCCACTAAAATCCTGGATCGGCGCGCGCAAGGCTATCGATTTTGTATAGCCTGCGCGCGCCGAGCCGCGCTGCCTCCCCCCGTTCCCTCCAAGGCCGCTCCGAAATCGGAGCGGCCTCGGAGGGAACTTTCCTTTGCCCTCCCCTCACCTTACCCTCCCTTCCCCTACCTAACCCACCCACCCGGCCCTGTCTACACCCCCCCCTTACCTTTGCCGGGGGATTTACGCCTCCCGGAGGGAGACGTAAATCCCCGCGCGCCAGCGGGCCTGCTGCGCGCCGGGCCGCGACCTGGGGGCGGGTACGGAGGGCGCGGCCACGCCCCCGGGCCGTAGCCACGCCCCCGTACCCGCCCCCAAAACGCTGCCGACACGCCCCCGGAACGCCGCGACGACCGGGCCCGCCCCCCGACACGCCCCTGACACGCCCCCCTCCGAGAACCCCGGGACTTACGCGAGTCCCGGGGCTCTGCGCGCGCCGGGAGGCCTATGTAAAATAGGCTTCCCGGCGCGCAGGGCCCTGCTCGCCTAAATCCGCCCGGTTTTGGGCGGATTTAGGCGAGCAGGGCTCTGAAAATCTACCCCATAGGAAAGTGTTGGTTGCTAAATTATCTGCACCTGTTTATTTAATTATGGGTATATTTTAAAAGGAATGCATGTGTACCCATGAGTGTGTATGAGAGAGAGAGAATGCACCTCTATATATCAGGTCACTCTGATACTCTCTATATATGTACCACTCTACAGGGGCACTTTGAATTGGGGTGGGTTTTCAGGATATGTGTTGGGGTTAGGTGGTGTTGTTAGAGACACATTCAGAGGTATTTATAGTAAAATTGATATCAGTAAAGAATTATATTCCTTACAAGTCATGAAAAGTCTAACAAGAGGAGTTGATTTGTACACTGCAGTGCTGGCTGCTTTATACAAATCTACTCCTTTTCATCACTTATAAGGGCTAAAAACTTTATGGTTAAATGCATCAGCTTTGGCCCTGCCCTTTTTCCACTTCCTTATTCTGAGCATATGTACAGCTTCCCAGATTCTTAAAATTTGCGTTTCTCATGTGCAGCCCACATATGCATATATTTGACTGGGTTTTTTTGCACGAGCAACCTCTTAGAGTATAGCAATAGACTTCAATAACTGTAGACTTCAATGAGAAACTTAAATGAATGAGACAAACATTATTTGTTTTATTTATGGGACCTCTCCATTCATTTTGGAAGACCATGAATGAAACAAATATAGACTCATTTCTCATGTTTTACCCATTTCTTTCAAATAAATGTACATCCCTAATTGCAAATCTTCATTATTGTGACAATTCAGAAATATGAAAGAACTACTATTGGGATAAGCTATTAAAATAGGATTCATATCATTCAACCTCAAAAGTGTTCCAAAGTCTGATTTAAAAGTGTTTTATTTTGTTCATACTATGTGTGAAAAACACATTTTAGAAATCATGTTCTAAATATATCTGATAGGCCTTATGAAAATAGTTCATTCGGACACAGGAGAAATACTGTCCAGTAATTATGTTATGGTAGAGCTTGAGTTTAGATTAAAAATAGGATTAGTATATACGAATAGGATAAAGTAGGCTGAAGCAGTAGGCCTTGAGGAGAATATTAAAGGAACTTGCATATGGGACTTTCAACAAGCAAGTGATAAATAAGCTTGATTACTAGACTGCAAATTCTGATAAACCCTTGGGATCATCATTAGAAAATAGTCAGCACCCTACATCACTATGCATGTATAGGTGGGGTGGTGGGGGAGAGGGGGCACAGATTCTAACAGAAGCAGATGTCGGACCTATCCTGGTAACAGGGGCCCACCAAGGATCATAAAATCAACAAGGCATCCATCTAGACTCCACAATTGCAAAGCAGTTACAAAGAGACTCCATCCAAACCCCACTAATGCTCTAAGACAGTATTGCTAAATGGAATAAACCTATATAAAGCAAGTGGTTTTTGATAAGTAAGCCAGTCCTCCAGCCACATTTCCAACCACCAACAGCAAAGATGCCAGATGAGACTGAGGCAGTCCCCAGTGCCTGAGAGGAATTCCCTGAAGAAGTTCACCCTTGGACACGGTGAAAGGACTTCAAGCCAGGAGGATAAGAGGGAGAAAAACATTTAGGGTAATAGGGACCAGAAAGGTACATTGCTAAGTGTGGACTACAGTGTATCCTTCGAAATTATAAATTACATAATACACCATTGATCATTTAGCAGAAAGTGTGTGTGTGTGTGTGGGTATCTGAATCTCTGTGTATGGGCTGCTGCTTTGGTAGTTACTCATACAGTTTTCTTTATCCTGTTCACATAAACCTGTTCATAGGGTGCTTATTTTAGAAACCTCCTTGTAGATAGTGCCTACCCCTAAATTTTCCATAACATTTATAAATAAGATAAGGAATCATGATGGCAAATTTTTTTTAAAATACATGAATTTTCCTACAATCCTAGTTGTGTGATTTTAGCAGTCTATGGGATTGAAATACAGCAACAGCATAGCACTATGATTTGAAGGCAACTGTGAATTTAAATTCTATGGCATTCTCTTTAGGGTAGGGAGTTGTGGTCCAAAGTCAATACATTTCACAAAAGAAATATTAGATGAATAAATATAGATAAATGTGTGATACTAAAAGCAATAACATTTAAGGAATTAATCAAATGGAATTAAATTGGACCAGTCCAATAAATTTACAAAAAAAAGTCACAATTCTACTGAAAGATTTTACCTTGTACCGCCATATACTGAAACAACTAAAGATGTAAAGAATTTTCATAAATTTCATCATTCCTCATTAAAGTTATGTTGGAAACATTTAGTGTTTCCAGCATAATTATTGCTGCTAGTTTATAAAGGATATTAACATTGGGATTTACTAAATGCAATGCACAGGGTCTAGAAGAGAATTCTTTCCCCCATTTGGGCAATCCTGGAAATTAGCTTAAAAGCAACAGCATGGGAAGTTTGGATATCAGAGTCTGAAGTGCAGTTCCTGGGGCCTTTATCCAAGACTATCAGCCCGGGGGTTATATTACAAGCAGTGGACTGCCATATTATTAAAAAAAAAAAAAAATACCTGCTGGTTTTAGTGGAGACCACCAGTACTAGTCTGGGGACACCATCTACCAAAGTAGCAGCAGCAGCAGGAAAATCATAGACAAGGGATAGTCAGTCTCTCAAGCCAATTCCCCACCCTCTTCCTCCAGTGAAATGAGAGGCAAGTAGCACCTCACCCCACAACAGTGGCAAGATACCAGGTAGCAAATGGGGAGTTTTATTGCATTACTGTCCTGTAGTAAGATGTAGGTAGCATCAAAGGACATTGGTGAAATAATTTCTCTGATTAATCCACCCTTACAGATCATAGAAAACATGGGATTTATACAGTTGCTGCACATTTTAGCCCCTATTACAATATGCCCTTCTAGACAATATTGAATAGACAGGTTATCCTTGCCCTGCACACTAACAAGTACATTTTCAAAGTGCTACGCGCGTACAAACCGGGGTTTACACATGTGGCTGGGCCTTGCATGCACAGCATGCATTTTACAATGGGCCAGGCCATACGTGTAAAGCCCGGTACATGCAGAAGTGCCAGCGGAGGGAAAAGGGGTGACCCAGGAGGCGTGGTATAGGTGGGGCAGGGGCAGACTGGGACTGCACCATTAGCCACTGCTCTGGGGAAGCATGTGCTGGCGAGTAGATTACTTCTCCTCCGGAGGAGCAGTAAGTAACAAAATAAAGAAAATAGGGATAGGTAGGGTTATGTTAAGGGTCAGGGAGGAGAGGGGAAGAGGTAGGAAGGGTAGGGTTAGGGATAGGAAAGTTTTCTCCCAGTCCGCTCCTTAATTGCAGCGAACTGGGAGTGAACTGGGGGAGGCCCGCACGTATCTACGAATACCGGTATAGAAAAGCTGTTAAATAACAAAATAAATAAATAAATAAATAAATAAATAGGTTATAAAATCCTCCCCCCCGCATGCACGAGTTGCGGGTTGCGCATGTGTGTGCAACCATCGGATTTTATAACGAGTGAGCAGGTGTGCGCATGTTATAAAATCGGCACATTCGTGTGCGCGAACCGGGAACCACGCGCACATGGACGTGCATGCAGACTTTTTTAAATTGACCCCTAAGTGCCAGACTTTCATGCAGGCCCAGCTGGCCAAGGTAGAGAAGGGTAGCATCCATGTCCACAGTGATATCTGGAAAACATGCCTACCTTTCCCTGATGGTGTGCTGGTCACAGCTGGCTGAGGTAGACCCAGGCAGCAGCTCTAGCAGGGCAAATCAACAAGGTACACGTGGTCTATGCTGCATGCCCAGGTGATGGATATCAGCTACACTTCTTCAATAAGGAAGATGATGAAGGATTGATTCCGAAAGAAACATTTAAAAATGGAATTTCTTTCAGATGGAAATGCAAAAGATACTGTTAATGTTGCTCTAGAAGATATTTCTGTTTCCAGTGAAAGTTCTAACATATCTGAAGCATTTAAAGAGGCACCTTGATTATCTGAAATTGATTGTATAGATGATAAAATGGAATATATATTCGTAATTGCAGGAAGTGCTTCTCTAGGGAATTTGAGGATCTGTATTAGGTAATTATTAAACATCTCCCACAGTGAAATTGCTTTCAAATAAGGAAAATTTAAGACCCTCAAATTCAAAACTCTCTACATATTTTCAATATTTTCTAACTTTTTGGTAAGAGCAATATCTGACTTAATCAAATTACTTTGAATTGTCACAACTGAAGCCAGTTTTGTATCCTATACTATCACTTTGGACTCTAGAGATGTGATTTGAGATTCCATTGATTTAGATTTAGCATTAGGATCCTTCATAACTTGTGTTAGTAAGGTAATAGCTTTCTCCAATGATGTCAACACATTCCAAATAGAGTCCAGAGTTAATACAGATGATTGAGTCAGAGAAGATTGTAAAGTTAAGCATACCTTGGAATCAGTTCCTCTTCCTTCGTTGGAGTCCCTGCTAACCTTCCCAGCCTCAAAATTCTGCAGGGATCCCACAGAGCCCGTAGAGTCTCGAACATGAGCACTTTCTGAAGATGGCATCAAAATAGCATCTCTTTTCAGGGCAATAATAATCTTTTTTTCTTCATTTGGTTTCCTTATCCAGGACGCTGAGAGATCCGTCGGAAGATTTCCAGAAGTTGCAGATGGTAACGCGGGAACCATCAGCACACTCGGACTCAAAGATATTTCTTTGGCCAAAGGAGCCGGCATTCACTTCCCACCGAGCTCCAAAGCGGCCCCACTCACTGATGCCTGCTGCAGTGGAGACACAAAGAATGTTTCAATCCATTGCTGACCGGAGTCAGGTATAGGAGAAGATGTTGAAATTTCTCTTAGTTTAGCCCTTCTATTAGTATGCAGCATTTTAAATAAGGAACATTGAAATAAATTGTAGAAATCCAGGAGAGAAAACATCTGAACATGCACTCTAGACAACCGTCATCTTGGTTCCCCAGGGATTCCAGTGCTTGCAATCTCTGAGATGGGTGCCAAAGTGACATCACTTTATCACTGTCATGCAGGCATCTGGCATCATTTTTAAAGTGCCAAAGACTTATGGGCAGGAGGGAGAGTCTTCACTCTGTCCCTTGACTGTTGGTCCCTATTGATGGGTTAAGAGGGGGCTGGGGATGTCCCTGTTCTCTGGAAAATGTTACAGCTGCACATCCTTTCTGAAGTATATCCTAGTTATCATTTGGAGAGAGAAGCTAGAGACAAACATGTCTATAAAGCCTTCCTGGAGAGTACTATATATTCCTCCAATTCTAAAACCCTTTGGAAATCTCCATTTCGCATGGAATGATCACTATTAATGTGTTTGTGAAGCATTTAAATTCTGAGGTATCAGGGACTGTCTTTTCTCTCAAATAAGGAAAACATTTTCATGTGTTCCTAAAGTGTCCTAGGTTAAAACTTCTTTTTGATTTTGTTTAAAACATTTTTCTTTATTTGCTTTGATTTCTCTAGTTTTATTTGTGATTAATTATTGGTTTGAAAAGAGAGAGGCTGTGGGCCAGATTTTCAAAAGGTTACGCGCGTAAATCCAGAGGATTTACGCGCGTAACCAGCCTTACGCACCGGGCCTATTTTCAAAAGGCCCGGCGATGCGCATAAAGCCCCGGGACTTTACAAAAGGGGCGGTCTGGGGGCGGGGTGGTCCATGGGCGGGGGCGAGGCCAGAGGCCTCTGCATGGCCTCTGGGCGGGGATCACCCGCCAGCAGTCGGCCGGCGCGCTCAACTTACTTCAGCCCCAGGGCTGAAGTAAGTTTTAAAACAAAAATAAGAAAGCAACAAAAGTAGGGGGGGAAGGGTGGGGGAGGTAGGGGAAGGGAAGATGGGGTGGGGGGGGGGTAAGGAAGTTCCCTCCCAGGCCATTCCGATTTCGGAGCAGCCTAGGAGAGAACAGGGAAAGGCAGCAGGGCTTGATAGGGCTCGGCACGCGCAAGGTGCACAATTGTGCACCCCCTTGCGCGCCGACCCCGGATTTTATAACATGCATGTGCCTGCGCACGTATGTTATAAAATCGGGCATACATGTGCACGTGCTAGGTAACGCGTGTACATGTAGGCTGCATGCGTATGTTTTAAAATCCAGCTCTGTGTGTTTTTCAAATTTTCCTATAGAACAATGCAAACTGGCTATTCTAAAAAGTAGGAAAAACAGAATTTCTGACTCAGAGCTGGAGAATATTCTTGCTGTTTTCCATTTCTTGACTGTTTCAAGAATTAAATTAGACTATAAGCATTATAAAATGATTCATGCCATTCAAAATTTTAAAACAAATTGGGCTATTGATATTGTACTTTATAAAAGTGTGGAAGGTGATTTACGTGTTTTATTTGTAAGTATTTTTCCTATGCTTACAAAGTGCTAAATGTTAAATCTATTTTTTATTACTTTCCTTTTCTTCTGAAATGAAAGCATTTTAAAAGTAAAGATCTCTCTCTTTCTCTTTTTCTCAAGCTATTTTTCTGCCTTGCCATCTACGTCTATGCTTTTTTTATTTGATCAGATTTCCCCCAGGAGAATACTTTAAAGTTTAAATGTTTGGAGTCCTTAAAGGGGTCAGATGGCAGGGTTTTATGTAGTTTACCAAACAAGAAGAGACTGCACTCTGCTCCAAACTCAGACCTTATTTATGATTCTAGTCCATAAGACCAAGACGTGCTCATGCCAATGCAGGTATAGTATATGTGCCTTCTATCCCAATTACAAAATGTTCTAATGAAGTTCAATCTTAAAAAAGTCTTTCATAGTCTCTGCTGAGAGAAGAAGTAAAGGCAAGAGAAGCTCTCCTAAGATTTAGCTCACAATTTTAGAGCAAAAATGGTGCTTTCTGGTATACCTTTTTTTTCCACCCACTAAATCATTACATTCCTTAACAGTGATTAAAACTACTAATCCTGTGCAGACTAGGTGAACAAGCACCTTTCTAATGATTATAGTTTAAACTATAATGATTTTTTGCTCTAAAATTGTGAGCTAAATCTTAGGAGAGCTTCTCTTGGCTTTACTTCTTCTCTCAGCAGAGACTATGAAAGACTTTTTTAAGATTGAACTTCATTAGAACATTTTGTAATTGGGATAGAAGGCACATATACTATACCTGCATTGACAGGAGCACGTCTTGGTCTTATGGACTAGAATCATAAATAAGGTCTGAGTTTGGAGCAGAGGGCAGTCTCTTCTTCTTTGGTAAACTACATAAAACCCTGCCATCTGACCCCTTTAAGGACTCCAAACATTTGGACCCACACAAAAGTAGAAAGATTAAACCCCATGAATATGACTTTTATCTGATGTGATCAGCTTTAATAAAACCACAGACTATGTACGATACTGTACTTGGAAATAATGGTTAAATAAAAGAGAATTATATTCTGACCCAAGGAAGGGGGCATTATCTCCTGAATGCTAGTCCAGCAATATAAGTTAGTTCAATTAAAAAGGTTTTACCATATATATATATTTTTTTTTTTTGGGGGGGGGGGGGTTATTTGTTAATATTTATTCTGTGTATTCGTGTGGACTGATATGGAAACGGCACTACTTTATGCAGGATTTGATGTTAGAAAAAGGCCTGAATGCCCAATTTTGCAGTGTCAGAGACAGCAGTTGATCTTTAGTTATCCTTCATTTCTTCAAAACTAAGTATTATCTGTGCCTGTTCCAGGCTTTCTTCCATTCTGCGACTATTTTATCCTGTAGGCTTTGCCATGCATCTAACACCCTTTATTTGAAGGAATAATTTCAAACGTTAGACATGAGCCTACTTCCTTCTCTTTCAACCTTTTTATCATAACTGCTTAGTGCAGAATTTCTTGCCCACTAAACCATATTACTTCTTCTGTGTTATCTATGCCTTTAAGGTATTTGAATGTCTCTGTCAATCTCCCTCCCCCCAAGAGTATATATATTTAGGACTTTAAGTCACACAGAACTTTTGGTGCAGGCTCTGAACCATTTTCTTTGCCCTTCCCTGGACAATATCTATTCACACTATGGTATATCCTTATGAAGTTATGATTTCCAGAATTGGAGACAGTACTCCAGATGAGCTCTCATCTACAATCTGGAGAGAGGATTTACTGCCTCCTTTTTCCCTATTGGTTATGCTTCTTCTTATGTATTCAAGCATCCCTCATGATATGACAAATGCCTTGTCTCACCATTTTGCTATCTTTAAATCATCGGATAAGATCACCCCAAGAATTCTCTATTGTTGCAAATTTTGTTTTATGTTGAATTTTATTGTGATTTATGCCTTGAATGTATGTTTTGTACACTGCTTAGTATTGTATTTTCAAAATAAGTCGTGCATAAGCATTTTTAAATAAATAAATATCTCATTCCTCTTCTCATAATGTTCTCTTGGGTATCTGTAACCCAAATACATGACTCTGTTTTTTATTTATTTTTTTTCATGATATCTTAGTTGTCAAACAATTTACCACTCCATAAGCTTTCTTAGATCACTCTTCAGTTCCTTTAAGGTTGTCCAGTGTGTAGCAGATCATATTGCCATCTACAAAAAGTCAGATCTTTCCTGCTAGCCCATCTGTAACTACATTCCTGAAAATATCGAATTGAACTGGCACCAGCACTAATCCCCAAGGAAAATTCTGTTTAATATTGTTTGAAGAAAAAAACTTAAAAGAAAACAAGCATTTTAAATAGTCACTGCTATTTAAGGAAAAATAATTCAACATTCTATCTGAATAAAACTGAAAAGCTAATACTATATAAGCTTTTACAAATAATACTGCTATTTTCCTCCTACAATAATAATAAAAACAATATGATGTTTGAAGAACAGCTTTCAAATGAACATTTTTTAAATATGAGGTATAGTTCACTGCACCAAAAATTTGTCTTTTATGGTAAATCTGTAAAGGCTGAGGTTTGTTTTTTTATGTTAAATCACATGCTTTAACATTACAACAAGTACACAAAGCACAGTATCCAAAGAAAAATGCACTGACATAATTACAATCCATGATGGTTTGATATCTATTGTTTCCTGTATAGAGTACAATCCAAATGTTTCCACTATGTTTCTCTTCTTTGTGTAGGAAATATATCCCATTTGAAATGCTTGACTTAACCTCTTTGTGAACACTGAGACAAAACCAACTTACATTCAATGTAATTAATCAGTTGAGAACCAACCCTATTATATACGATTTTGGGCCTACTTTTTCTTTTTAGTGTGTCAGTTGCCTTTACTTCAGGGGCAATGAGCAATTTCTGAAAGCAAATGGTTTCTCATTGCTATATTATCAAAGACTAAGGGACACACAATGAAGTTACTAGGTGAAACATTTAAAACTAATAAGAGAAAATAATGTTTTGCTCAATGCATAATTAAGTTCTGGAATTCATTGTCAGAGGTGTGGTAAAAAATATTAGTGTAGCTGCAATTAAAAAAAAGGTTTGGACAAGTTCCTAGATGAAAAGTCCATAAACTATTATAAAGGTGGAGTTGCAGATATCCTTTGCTTTCCCATGGGATAAGCAGCATGGAATCTGTCTACACCTTGGGATCCTGCCAGCAGGTAATTGTGACTTGGATAAGCCACTGTTGGAAACAGAATACTGGACATGATGGACCTTTGGTCTGACCCAGTATGGCTAGTCTTATGCTCTTTTAGGCCTGGATTTATCAAAATACACTAAATATTGCATGTGATAGGAAAAGGGGTGTGTTTATTATAATTTGCACTAGTACCTATGCAAAGTGTGACAAGTGCCAGAATTGGTGTTTCCTACATACAAGCACTGGGGGGGCTATGTGTAGAGGTTTTAAGCTTAGAGAGAAAGAGACTAGCCATGATACCATCACACTAGATAGGTATTTATATCTCTATGGGAGGCCCACCTAGTAACTCGAGGTGAAGTTTAGGTATTAGTGTAGGAGTTAGGGGCCACTTTGACATTCAAAGTGAGACGTACGAACAGAACAGTGCTCTCTTGTGAAGATTTGATGACCCTCGGAGTGAGGAAACTCACCAAAGATGAGATTTGTGCAATGTTCTCTCAACCTAGCTTGATGTTACCCAAGTAGAGAGTCCATCAAGCTAGGTTGAGAGAACATTGCACAAATCTCATCATTGGGTGAGTTTCCTCACTCTGAAGGTCATCAAATCTTCACAAGAGAGCACTGTTCTGTTTGTACGTCTCACTTTGAATGTCAAAGTAACCCCTAACCCCTACACTAATACCTAAACCTCACCTCGAGTTACTAGGTGGGCCTCCCATAGAGATATAAATACCTATCTAGTGTGAGACCATTATGGCTAGTTTCTTTCTCTCTCTCTCTCTCTCTCATAGCTAGGCTGACTCTCCAGGAACTTAAAAACACTATTACACAGCCCTATGGAAAAGGGGTAGTTAAAATTCACATTAAAGCTATGCAATACAATTTCACAAAACTTTGAGCCCAGCCCAACTATCCTCTCATTAATGGCATTTTTGCATGCAAAAATACCATATAGCACTTTGATAAATGACCCCTTTAGTGTGCTACTATTTGAAGCAAAAGCCAAAATAGCAGACTAGTCAAAAAGATGGGATAATTTAGCAAGATAGTAGACTGTGTGCAAGATGGTTTACATCAAAAATAGAAAGCAAGAAATTAAACAAACAAATGGAAGTTCTATAGCACAAAATTGGGAAACATTTTGTTACTGTATGTTGAAAAGCTTATGTCAGTGAACCTATATACAGAGGCACATCCTCTGTAAGCTTTATAAATACAAGAATATTGTGGTATCAGAAAAATTCCAACAGAATTGCATAGCAAGAAGTTGTAATCTCCTGGGACATTTCCATTGCAACAAAAAAAAGTATGATGCTAGAAAACTGGCTTTAATGATACAGAAGGAAAACACCACATGAGTTTCACTATAGGCAGAGTATAAGTTTTTTATAAAATAAATGAACAAGAATGGCATTTGTAATAGATGTGTGAGAATCATGTGAGTCTACTGAACTATTTATGGAGAGACAGAAAACATTAAGTGGTCAGGAGATACAATGAGGGACCAAAACAAAATGGCAGAAACATACAGAAATAGTTCCAATTGTCTTGGGAACTACTAGCCTGATTATAAAAAACTTCCAAGCATACCTCACATTGTTACCTGTATAACCCCATCCATAGTAATTTGGCCAAACAGTGTAGATGAAATAACATGCATTGTACAACAACACTTACAATTGTATGCACTTTGAGGATGGACAGTTTTCAAAGAGCCAGTTTCCAAATGTAAAATGTTGCATTACCTCTGAAAATGGCTTTGAATATTGCCTTCTAAGGGGGTAATTTTAAGGCTGCCTGCATTGTTGGAACTTCTGCAGCTGGTTTTTATGAGGAGACTTTGCATAAATTTTCAGTGAATATGCACTTTCACTGAACATAAGATATGCTATACTGGGTCAGACCAAGGGCCCATCAAGCCCAGTATCCTGTTTCCAACAATGGGCCAATCCAAGTCACAAGTACTTGGCAAGTACCCAAACATTAACTAAATCTCAAGCTACTATTGCTTATTAAATAATGGCAGTTTATGGATTTTTCCTCTAGGAAACTATCCAAACCTTTTTTAAACCCATTTACACTTACTGCTGTAATTACATCCTCTGGCAATGAATCCCAGAAAAAAAACCTGCACACATTTACAACTGCTATTGTGCAGATAGTTTTCTGGAGAAAAAATGAAATCATACCACTGCATTTTCAAAAGGATATAAACCTGTTGGAGTCAGTTAGAGGGTGGCAACTAAAATCGTCAGTGGTCTTCATTCTCAAGCATACAGGCAGTAGAGGAATAGTCTAGTGGTTAGAGCAGTGGCCTATGAACCAGGGAAGTCAGTATTTAAATCCTATTGTGTTATGATTTGTGGGTTTCATGGGCCCTTGGCCCAAGGTGGGAGTTGTTACCACCTGTGAGGAGGAGCCCCACAGGTCCACACTGCTGGGAGGCGAGGTCTGATACAGCAGGAGCTCTAGGAGAGAATCTGTGGGAAGGTCCGAGGAGCAGGGTGAGAGACACAGCAATGAGGGACCCCACAGGAAGCTGGTAGGCTGGAGAGCAGTACCTGGGCGGAGATCTCCAAGAGGGTGGCACTAGGCAGGCCCGAGGAGCGGGAAGCATGAGGCAAGGAGCGCCAGAGGTATACTGCTGAGGCAACCCTGGGAGGTGGAGCTGCGTAGCAAGGGAGGTACTGATGCAATGACGTAGGCTATCCCACGGAGCAGGGAAGCCCGATTTGAGTCTCCAAAAGGATGTATAGATATCCCCGAGAAGCAGGAAGTACTGGCATTGAACGTATGCACTGCCCCAAGGAGCGGGAAAGTGCGTACAGGTTTGAGGCCCTTGCTTATCCGTATGGCTGCCATGACTTGTGGCCAAAATAGTATAGTTGCTGTCCTATAGGATGGGTATCCTGTGCTATTTGCACATTTTGTACTTAGTGGATACCGAGCCCAAATCAGGTGTGCTGACAGATTCTCAGTCATAAGTTCTTTGTATCATTAAGGCTAATTTCTTCCGGCGCTGGGAAAGTGCACAGAAAAGCAGTAAAAACTGCTTTTCTGTCCACCCTCCGACTTAATATCATAGTGATATTAAGTCGGAGGTCCCGAAAAGTAAAAAAAGTAAAAAAAAAAAAAAAGTAAAAAAAATTTGAATTCGGCCCGCGGCTGTCAGGCTGAAAACCGGATGCTCAATATTGCCGGCGTCCGGTTTCCGAGCCCGTGGCTGTCAGCGGGCTCGAGAACCAACACCGGGAAAATTGAGCATCAGCTGTCAAACTCGCTGACAGCCGCCGCTCCTGTCAAAAAGGAGGCGCTAGGAACATGCTAGTGTCCCTAGCACCTCCTTTTACCTGGATCTACCGCATCACCTAATTTAAATAGAGAATCGCACGCACCGGCGAAGGGCCGGTGCGTGCGCCGGGAGAGCAGGCGTTCGTCCGCTCTCCCGCGGACTTTACTGTATCGGCCCATCAGTTAGATGTTTAAGAGAGAATGTTTTAACAATATGAAAAATGCAATCTTGGAAATTCAGATTAAATATATTCCATACATTAAAAAAGACTGAAGGAAGACCAGATGGCTTCTAGCAAGTTTAAATCATGCGGTGAAAGAGGCAATTAAAGATAAAAAGTAATCTTTTAAAAAATGGAAGGATAGGAAAATGCATAAGCACTGTCCTGTTAGATGTAAAACATTATTAATGTTGGCTAAAGATAATTTAAGAAGAAACTTGCCACAGAGGCAGAAATTAATAATAAAAGCTTATTCAAATACATCAAAAACAAGACTACTAGATGAAGAGGTAGAAAAGAGGTGTTCAGAGAAGACGGGACATAGCCAAAATACAAAGGAGTTCTTTGCTTAGGTCTTTACTGAGGATGTTCAGGAATAGGGAGATTGTGGATGAATTTCAAGTGTCTCTGCTTAGACAAATGGTGATGGAAACCACAAAGGGAGAAATGATATTGGACCTGGTGCTCACAAATGGATATTGTATCTCTAATGTCCAGGTAGGTGCCCACCTAAGCAACAGTGATCATCAGATGGTTTAATATAGAGACTAAGACAGGGACACAACAGAAGAAGCACAAAGTCATGGATTTCAGAAATGCAGACTTTGTTAAAATGGGGATATACTTTGAGAAGAAGCTAAAAGGCTGGGAGGAGATAGGAGAAGTGGAACAACAGTGAACTAAATTAAAAGGAGCTATAATAAAGGCAACAAATCTTTATGTTCGAAAAGTGAATAAAAGTAAGAAGAAAAGGTAACCTTATGGTTTTCTAAAGAGGTGGCCAAAAAAACAAAGGCAAAAAGATCAGCATTCAAAAAGTACAAAGAAACATAAAAGAGTCGCACAAAAAAGAATATCTGGTGAAGCTGAAAGAAATAGGAAAAAAATCTGAATGGTAAAAGCTTGAGTGGAAAAAAGGATTACCCAAAGACGTAAAATGAGGTGGAAAACAGTTTTCAGTTGTATCAGAGACAGGAGGAACACAAAAGGTGGTATTGAAAGATTGAAAGAAGAAAAGGGTGTAGAAAGATGAGGAAAAAGTGGAAGGATTAAAGAAACACTTCAGTTTGGTGTTCACGAAAGAAGACCCTGGAGAAGGACTATAGGGAGTGGGGTAGATGCAACTCCATTTCCAAAAGAGAATGTATGAGGAAAAGCTAGGAAAACTGAAAGTGGATAAGGCCAAGGGGCTGGATTAAGTACATCCCAGGATACTAAGGGAGCTTAGATATGTGCCAAGAGTTTGTTGAATGATCTGTTCAACAGATCCATGGAAATGGGAGTGGTGCCACAAGATTGGAGAATATTTGTTGTGGTCCCACTTCAAAAGAGAATAGCAGAGAGAAGGCTGAAAACTACAGGCTGGTTAGCCTTACTTTCTCAGTGAGAAACCTAATGGAGATGCTTCTGAAGGAAAGGATAGTGAACTATCAGCAATGCAGTGGGTTGAATGATCTGCATCAATATGGTTTTACCATAGGAAGATCATATTAGACAAATCTGATTGACTAGAGAATTAGAACAAGGAAGAGTACTTGATATGATGTATTTGGATTTCAGCAAAGTTTTTGATACTGTCCCACATAGGAAGACCATGAACAAATTGAAAATCCTGGGAATGGGCCTCAAGGTAGTAGAATGGATCGGAAATTGGTTGAATGAAAGATGACAATGAGTCATCATAAATATAATCTACTCTGAGCAGGGCAATAGATGCTGATGAAGTGCGCACCGGCAGCCGGCCAGTGTGCGAAGTTTATTTCTGCTCCAGAGGAGCAGTAAGTATAAAAACAAAAAGATTGTGATAGCTAGGGTAGGTTTAGGGGTCGGGGAGGAGAGGGGAAGAGGGAGGAAGGATAGAGTTAGGGTTAGGGAAGTTCCTTCCCAGTCTGTTCCTTTATTGGAGCAGACTGGGAGGGAACTGGGCAAAGGCCTGATTGCGTTGCCGCGCGATTCTTTTAAAATATCCCTGTGCACATGGAGGAGGCCATCCACCCACACAAGGACACGTAGACATTAAAATCTGGTGCGCAAGAGCATGCGGGAATTGCATTTTATAACATGTGCATGCCGATGTGCGCATGTTATACAATAGTCGCACCCATGTGCACGCGCCAGGAACTGCGTGCATATAGATGCACATGCGGGTCTTTTAAAATCTACCCCATAGATTTTGCCAGAGGGGGAGTTGGTGCTATCTGAGAAGGCAAAACCCTGCAGGTCTCCACCATCGGGAGTGTCCAGCAGTAGTCAGCCAGCATGAATATTTCAAATGCTCACCCTTTCTGACTGGGCTTCATATAGTACACTGCTGACGTCAGCTTACTCAGCAGCAGCATGGCAGTAGAACTGCATTGCAGCAGAAAATGATGTAATAAACTCTGGATGATGTGTGCATGATGGTATTATGCAATATGATGCAATATTACATCATTCTAGGCTTATTTACAGTCCAACTGGATAAATTTACATGACTAAACATAGAAAGTGAACTATATTAAATATTTTCAAAACGAGAGCCAATAAAAACTTTTCATGGTCATATCCGTGTTCAGCACATCAAGATACTACAAAGTAGGACCTTTTTAGGTCACTAACACTTTCATTGTTGCCCAGTGTTATCTGAAAGAGTAAATAACCAATTCACATCTACCCTTTCTAGACCTCTCATGATTTTAAACACTTCTATCATATCCCCCCTCAGCCGTCTCTTCTCCAAGCTGAAAAGTCCTAACCTCTTTAGTCTTTCCTCATAGGGGAGCTGTTCCATTCCCCTTATCATTTCGGTAGCCCTTCTCTGTACCTTCTCCATCGCAATTATATCTTTTTTGAGATGCGGTGACCAGAATTGTGCACAGTGGGGCGAATTTGGATTTACGCGAGCAGGGCCTTGCGCGCCGGCGCGCCTATTTTCGATAGGCCGCCAGCGCGCGCAGATCCCCGGGACTCGCGTAAGTCCCGGGGTTTTCAGTCGGGGGAGTGTCGGGGACGTGTCGGGGGGCGGGGCCGATCGGCGTGGCGTTTTGGGGACGGGACGCGGCGTTTCGGGGGCGGGCCCGGGGGCGTGGTTTCAGGCCGGGGCGGTTCGGGGGTGTGGCCGCGCCCTCCGGAACCGCCCCCGGATTGCGTCTCGGCGCGCCAGCAGCCTGCTGGCGCGCGTGGATTTACGTCTCCCTCCGGGAGGCGTAAATCCACGGATAAAGGTAGGGGGGATTTAGATAGGGCCGGGGGGGTGGGTTAAGTAGAGGAAGGGAGGGGAAGGTGATGGGAAGGCAAAAGAAAGTTCCCTCCGAGGCCGCTCCGATTTCGGAGCGGCCTCGGAGGGAACGGAGGCAGGCTGCGCGGCTCGGCGCGCGCCGGATGCCCAAAATCGGCAGCCTTGCGCGCGCCAATCCTGGATTTTAGAAGATACGTGCGGCTACGCGCATATCTACTAAAATCCAGCGTACTTTTGTTTGCGCCTGGTGCGCCAACAAAAGTACGCGCTCGCACTGTTTTATAAAATCTACCCCAGTATTCATGGTGCAGTCTCACCATGGAGTGATACAGAGGCATTATGATATTTTTCGTTTTATTCACCATTCCCTTTCTAATAATTCCCAACATTCTGTTTGCTATCCTGACTGCCGCAGCATACTGAACCGGCGATTTCAATGTGTTATCCACTATGACGCCTTGATCTCTTTCTTTGGTTGTAGCACCTAATATGGAACCTAACATTGTGTAACTATAGCAAGGGTTATTTTTCCCTATATGCATCACCTTGCACTTATCCACATTAAATTTCATCTGCCATTTCGATGCCCAATTTTCCAGTCTCACAAGGTCTTCCTCAATTAATCACAATCTGCTTGTGATTTAACTACTCTGAACAATTTTGTATCATCTGCAAATTTGATTAACTCACTTGTCATATTTCTTTCCAGATCATTTATAAGTACATTGAAAAGTATGGGTCCCAATACAGATCCGTGAGGCACTCCACTGCCCACTCCCTTCCACTGAGAAAATTGTCCATTTAATCCTACTCTCTGTTTCCTGTCTTTTAGCCAATTTGTAATCCACGAAAGGACATTATCACCTATCCCATGACTTTTGACTTTTCCTAGAAGCCTCTCATGAGGAACTTTGTCAAATGCCTTTTGAAAATCCAAATATACTACATCTACTGGTTCACCTTTATCTACATGTTTATTAACTCCTTCAAAAAAGTGAAGCAGATTTTTGAGGCAAGACTTGCCTTGGGTAAAGCCATGCTGACTTTGTTCCATTAAACCATGTCTTTCTATATGTTCTGTGATTTTGATATTTAGAACACTTTCCACTATTTTTCCTTGCACTAAAGTCAGGCTAACTGGTTTGTAGTTTCCTGGATCGCCCCTGGAGCCCTTTTTAAATATTGGGGTTACATTAGCCACCCTCCAGTCTTCAGGTACAATGGATGATTTTAATGATAGATTACAAATTTTTACTAATAGTTCTGAATTTTCATTTTTTAGTTCCTTCAGAACCCTGGGGTGTATACCATCCGGTCCAGGTGATTTTCTACTCTTCAGTTTGTCAATAAGGCCTACCACATCTTCCAGGTTCACCGTGATCTGGTTCAGTCTATCTGAATCATTACCCATGAAAACCTTCACTGAAGCAAAGAAATAATTTAATATTTCCGCGATGGCCTTATCTTCTCTAATTGCCCCTTTAACCCCTCGATCATCTAACGGTCCAACTGACTGCCCCACAGGCTTTCTGCTTCAGATATATTTTTAAAAATTTTCTACTGTGAGTTTTTGCCGCCATGGCCATCTTCTTTTCCAATTCTCTCTTAGCCTGTCTTATCAATGTCTTACATTTAATTTGCCAACGCTTATGCATTATCCTATTTTCTTCTGTTGGATCCTTCTACCAATTTTTGAATGAAGATCTTTTGGCTAAAATAGCTTCTTTCACCTAAGAACATAAGAAAATGCCATACTGGGCCAGACCAAGGGTCCATCAAGCCCAGCATCCTGTTTCCAACAGAGGCTAATCCAGGCCATAAGAACCTGCAAGTACCTAAAAAGTAAGTCTATTCCATGTTCCCATTGCTAATGGAAGTGGCTATTCCCTTTTAACCATGCCAGTGATCATTTTGCCTTCTTTCCACCTTTCTTAGTGTGTGGAATACATCTGGACTGTGCTTCTAGGATGGCATTTTTAACAATGACCACACATCTTGCACACGTTTTACCTTTACAGCTGCTCCTTTCAGTTTTTTCTAACTATCTTTCTCATTTTATCAAAGTTTTCCTTTTGAAAGTTTAAGAAGAGAGTCGTGGATTTGCTTACTGTCCGCCTTCCAATCATTAATTCAAATTTGATCATTATTATGATCACTATTGCCAAGCGGCCCCACCACCGTTACCTCTCTCACTAAATCCTGAGCTCCACTGAGAATTAGATCTAAAATTGCTCCCTCTCTTGTCAGTTCCTGAACTAATTGCTCCATAAAGCTGTCATTTATTCCATCCAGGAACTTTATCTCTCTAGCATGTCCCGATGATACATTTACCCAGTCAATACTGGGGTAATTGAAATCTAAAACACCACAAGTGCAGAAGAACTTGTCAAATCCAAATGTTTATTATTTTTGCAAAATTCATATGGCAACTCCACTGTCAAAATTTTTTGTATAATTCCAATCACAGGTAGGGGTCCCCCGACACGGACCCCGTGTTTCGCCCACTGGCTGCGTCTGTTAACCGGTCTGTTGAAACTATCCAAGATTGTGTAATTATATGGTGTTGTCCCTCCCGACGCAGCCAGTGGGCGAAACACGGGGTCCGTGTCGGGGGACCCCTACCTGTGATTGGAATTATACAAAAAAATTTTGACAGGGGAGTTGCCATATGAATTTTGCAAAAATAATAAACATTTGGATTCGACAAGTTCTTCTGCACTTGTGGTGTTTTGGATTATTGATTGAGAGTGCAGCTCCAGCCCGTGTGGTGTTTGGTAATTGAAATCTCCCATTATTCCCGCACTACTAATTTGGTTACCTTCCCTAATTTCTATTATCATTTCACTGTCTGTCTCATCATCTTGACCAGGTAGATGGTAGTATACTCTTTTCACTGTAGTCTTCCCCAACACACAAGGGATTTCTACCCATAAAGATTTGATTGTGCATTTAGTCTCATGCAGGATGTTTATCCTGTTGGACTTTATTCCATCCTGGACATAAGGCACCACACCGCCTTCCGGGTGCTCCTCTCTGTCATTGCGATATAATTTGTATACTGGTATAGCACTATCCCATTGGTTATCCTCCTTCCACCATGTCTCTGAGATGTCAATTAAGTCTATGTCATCATTCGCTGCTATATATTCTAATTCTCCCATCTTACTTCTTAGACTTCTGGCATTAGCAATTAGCATACAAACATTTCAAAGTTTGTTTTTTGTTTGTTTTTCATTCTGCTTTTTAATTGATAGGATAAGTTAGAATTATTTTAGCTCAGGTGAGATTTTAGTTACAGGTACTTGGACTACTTTTCTTATTATTGGAACCTCACTGTCGGGATGCCCTAATTCTAATGCATCATTAGTATCCTTTGAAGATACCTCCCTCCCCTGAGCGACTGTCAGCTTTCCCCTTTCTTCTAGTTTAAACACTGCTCTATCTCCTTTTTAAAGGTTACACGTTGTCTTCTATGAGTCAACCAGTTTGCAATACAAACCTTGCTGCTCACTCCCAAGCTTCTCATTTTATTCACAAGCCTCCTATGCAGGACCAGTTCAAAAGCCTTGCTGAAATTCAAGTTGACCACATTGAGCGCTCTTCCTTGATTCAATTCTTTAGTCACCCAATCAAAAAAATCAATTAGATTTGTTTGACAGGACATTCCCCTGGTGAATCCATGTTGTCTGGGGTCCAGCATTCCTCCTGACTATAGACAGTTCACTTTCCTTTCCTTCAGCAGAATATCCATTCATTTTCCCACCACCGAGGTGAGGCTAACCAGCCTGTAGTTTCCAGCCTCCTCTCTGCTCCCACTCTGGTGAAGCAGGGCCACCACAACTCTTCTCCAATCTTTTGGCATGACTCACTTTTCCAGAGATCTTTTGAATACATCCTTCAGCAGACCCACCAGAACATCCCTGAGCTCCTCAGTATCCTGGGATGTACCTCATCCTGCCCCATGGCCTTATCCACTTTCAGTCTTCCTAGCTCTTCCCACACATTCTCTTCTGTAAATGGAGTTTCATCTACTCCACTCCCATCCACAGTCTTGTTAATTAGCGATGGTCTTTCTCCAGGGTTTTCTTTAGTGGACACTGAACTGATGTATTTGTTTAATATTTCAGCCATTTCTTCATCTCTCTCCTCACACTGATCATTGTCACCTTTCAATTTCACTATACTACTCCGGACCTTTCTCCTTTCTCTGATGTATCTGAAAAATGTTTTGTCACTTTCCTTTACCTCTTTGGCAATCCTTTCTTCTACCTGACTTTTTGCTTCCTTGATTTCTTTCTTTATCTCCCTCATTTTCACCAAATATTCTTCTCTGTTTTCCTCTTTTTGGGATCCTTTATATTTCTTGAATGCTGTTCTTTTTGTTGTTATTTTATCAGCCACCTCCTTTGAGGACCAGATTGGTTTCTTATTTCTCTTGCTTTTGTTTATCTTTCTAACATCAAGATTAGTCGCCTTTGTAATTGCTTCTTTTAGTTTGGCCCACTGTTGTTCCACCTCTCTCATTTTCTCCCAGTCTTCTAGTTCTACCTCCATGTACGTCCCCATTTCTACAAAGTTTATATTTTTGAAATTCAAAACTCGGGTCTTCATGTGTCTTCTATGTATCCTATTTGCTGTATCAAACCATACCATTTGATGATCACTGGTGCTGAGGTGGGCACCCACCCGGGCATTAGAGACATTATTCCCGTTAGTGAGCACTAGGTTGAGTATAACTCCCTCCCTCATGGGTTCTATTACCATTGTTTGAACAGAGATCCACAATCTAAATTCCTTTACAATAACAGCTCTTAGAAGAGAAATTACTGAATGCTTTCCATCATAAGATCATTACATTTTCCTAATGTAAAGAGGAGTCATATCTGAACAAATAGCCTACGTGATCATGAAAATTCATATACAACATCATCTTATGTTGAGTCAATAGAAGATATCATTGTCTGCCAAAAAAATTAAATTTAAATTTTCACAAATAAATGCTATGAGGTCAGTTCAATTTCTTGAATTCAATATGTATGCAGGGAGATGTGCAATGGAAAGTCAAGTTAGTCATTGGATTGAATAATTAAAATTTTTTTCCATGAGTATTCCCATTCAATGGAAGATATATATCAGCACTAGCAGTCTGAAAATGCCCCAGAGAACTTCGAAATAATACAGAGATTACAATGTAGGAATCGAAAGATATTAGGAAGCTGACTGCTGAGCAACTAATTAATGATTCTATTAATTTGCATTTACAAATTTTCATGCTTACTATTAATACAATACTTCATTCACAAACAAATAATACTGCATGTTACCATGCAAGCAGTCTTTGGGATTCATAAGTGTGCCGAAGGACAGAGCAGTCTGGACTCCAGCCTTTTCTCCACAGAATATCTTTTATTTATAATGAGGTCCATATAATTTTGGGTGATCAAAATTATAAATGAGATAGAACAATTCCCTTATAAAGAAAGGCTACAGAGGTTAGGACTCTTCAGCTTGAAGAAGAGATGGCTGAGGGGAGATCTGATTGAGGTCTATAAAATAATGAGTAGAATGGAATGAGTAAGCGTTTACTCTTTTGAAAAGTACAAAGACTAGGGGACACACAATGAAGTTATTAGTAATACATTTAAAACTAAATAGAGAAAGTAGTTTTTTAATCAATGCATAATTAAGCTCTGGAATTCATTGCCAGAGGATGTGGTAAAAGCTATTATTGTAGCTGCGTTTAAAAAGGTTTGGACAAGTTCATGGAGAAAAAGTTCATTAACCATTATTAATGTAGAGTTGCAGCAATCCATTGCTTATTCTTGGGATAAGCAGCTTGGAATCTACCTACCCCTTTGATCCTGCCAGGTACTTATAACCTGGATTGGCCACTTTTGGAAACAGGATACTGGGTCTGATGGGCCTTTGGTCTGACTCAGTATGGCAAGTCTAATGTTCTTATGTTCATATTCAGAGTCATTTATCCAGATAAATCACAGGCAACTCTTTGGTCCTGCTCACAAGTTATCTGTATAAATGCTGACCTTTGAATATTTTCCCCGCTTATCTGGCTAAACTTTAACCTGATAACCTATTATCTGGCTAAGATTTATCTGGATAACAAGGGCATTCTGAGGGGTGGGGTTCTGGGAGAAGTTAGGTTAGTCAGCTAAGTTATCCGGCTAACTCCGATAATCAGAGCTAGTCAGATAACATATCCAGCTAACTCTGGTCAAGCTATAGAGCTGTTCCTAAATTAGCTTTATAACTTATTCAGCTAGCTTTAAGATAGCCGTCTATATTCAATAGTGCACCCTGCGCTACTGAATATACATCCAAAGTCAGGAGAATACGCTCATCTGGCTGACTTTGCAGTCCAGCTAGTGGCTAAATATTAGAGATGTGAATCGTGTCCTCGATCGTCTTAACGATCGATTTCGGCTGGGAGGGGGAGGGAATCGTATTGTTGCCGTTTGGGTTTTAAAAATATCGTGAAAAATCGTTAAAATCGTGAGCCAACCCCCTAAAACCCACCCCCTGACCCTTTAAATTAAATCCCCCCCCCTCCCGAACCCCCCCCCCCCAAATGCTTTAAATTACCTGGGGATCCAGCGGTGGTCCAGAACGGCGGCGGTCCGGAACGGCCCCCTCAATTGAATCCTTTTGTCTTCAGCCAGCGCCATTTTGCAAAATGGTAATGGCGGCCATAGACAAAAACGATTCGACGCAGGAGGTCGTTCCGGACCCCCGCTGGACTTTTGGCAAGTCTTGTGGGGGTCAGGAGGCCCCCCCAAGCTGGCCAAAAGTTTCTGGGAGTCCAGCGGGGTTCAGAAAGCGATTTCTTGCCGCGAATCAGTTTCCATACGGAAAATGGCGCCGGCAGGAGATCGACTGCAGGAGGTCATTCAGCGGCAGTCCGGAACCCCCGCTGAACGACCTCCTGCAGTCGATCTCCTGCCGGCGCCATTTTCCGTACGGAAAACGATTCGCGGCAAGAAATCGCTTCCTGAACCCCGCTGGACTCCCAGAAACTTTTGGCCAGCTTGGGGGGGCCTCCTGACCCCCACAAGACTTGCCAAAAGTCCAGCGGGGGTCCGGAATGACCTCCTGCGTTGAATCATTTTTGTCTATGGCCGCCGCCATTTTGCAGCGGCCATTTTGCAAAATGGCGCCGGCTGAAGACAAAAGGATTCAATTGAGGGGGCCGTTCCGGACCGCTGCCGTTCTGGACCACCGCTGGATCCCCAGGTAATTTAAAGCATTTGGGGGGGGTTCAGGAGGGTGGGGGATTTAATTTAAAGGGTCGGGGGTGTGTTTTTAGGGGGTTTTAGTGTGCCGGTTTTCCTGCCCTCCCCCTTCCCCCGATTTACGATTTTTTTAACGATAAATCGGGGGAATTGGTATTGTATCGTGGCCCTAACGATTTTTGACGATTTAAAATATATCGGACGATATTTTAAATCGTCAAAAAACGATTCACATCCCTACTAAATATGGTCCTCAGTGAAATAGAATAATAGCAGAAACAACCTGTTGACCTCCTCAGTTTAAGTCAAGACTTATAGCAGTCATGTATAGACAGTGTCTCTGCACAGTATCTGCCTTTTCCTTCTCCCCAGAGCTTTTCTGTTCCCTCCTATGCCTCTCTTTATTTCCTGTACTTAGAGAAATGCCTTGGAGGCTGAGGTTCCCTTCATTCATGACCAGGCCCAGATTTAGACATAGATAATATAGGCAAATGCCTAGGGTTCCAAATTTGAAGGTACCAAATATCCAGGTCAAAAATAAACCAGCTTCTGCTTGATATAGTGCCGTATGCCAGCACAGCTTCAAAGGGGCACCTATCACCATGGAACTATCTTAAATTTGGCCCTGTTCATGGCCTTAAGGTAAATCAGGTTAAATGCCTGGTCCTGATCTTTTAAAGGATTTTGATATATACTCCTTTACATACTGGAATAATACTATAAACAAAAGGAGAGTTAAAGGCATACCTATTGCACTCGTATGTTTACATTTACTTATTATTTATTTATTAGAATTTGATTCATCACTCTTTCACAGACGACAAGGCAGATTACAATAAATTATATAAAAGACACTGATTGACTTTAACTTTATCATAGATTATGATATTACAAATTAATACTACTGCAAGTATAATAATTACTATAAATATTTCCCCATTCTTTGTTATTATGCTGTTTGGACTTTAGGATAAATCAATCTGGGACAGAAGTCAAACCTTAAAATCATTAACATGGGTGTCTATTATCATGTTACTTTCAAGCCTCTCTCTCTGGAAGAGAAACAGCGTGTCTGCAGGGCTTATAAAGAAGCAACGGTTTGATATATAGAATAAATATAGAGCTGGTTTGATTTTGTCATCTCTAAAATGTTCTAATGCTCTGTTTGTTTAGATGTTTTAATGGGACTTTATTAAGCTAAAACATAATAAATCAGACTGATTTTCCAAAGTCTCTAAATTAAATTATCCTGAGACCAATATTCTGATTTACTCACTTCCTGCACTGTCTCTTGTGCTGTGCTATTACTATTAGAAAAGCTTACTAATTTACTTATCATGATAATGCTTGGTAATCTTGCATTATAAGAATTCTAAATAGGCAATTAATATTTTGCTTGAGCTTCGTCTACTCCATATGCTTTATAAAAAGCATGCATTCCCTATTAGAACTCCAAGATAGATTGCAAATATTAGCAAATCCATTTATTTCCAAAATCATTACAGATTTTAAATATTTATTCTGCCTCTGATCTTCTTTGTCTTGTATTTATTTATTTAAAAAAAATTAAATTCTGCTTAGATTAAGTTCAAAGTGGTTAACAATAAAAATTACATAAGTGAAAATATATACCAGGGCATTCACTTATTTACCAGAACTATGCATTGGGAGAAGGTACCCTTGCCTCTAAGTCTTCAGCATTTAGCAAGAATCTCCAACATTTTAAGTACCTGAGAATCTAGTTAGGGCTTGATTCATCAACATTTTTTTCCCATAGACACATAATGGAAGAACATTTTAAATGAATCAGACTTTCAATGCACCAGAGTCTCCTTTAAATCAGTTAAAATAAAGGGAAAGATTGAGAAACATTTTTTCTCCAGTTTCACATCAGCAGCAGATGTGTAATGGTGTCTTTTTTGCTGAAATCAAGATATTTGCATTGATAAAACTGGAGAAAATCTTGTACTGGAGAAAAACTTTGATAACCTTTCCCCTTCCCCCATTTGGGCTGATGCATGAAGTCTTAGAAGTGGCTCTGAAGGCTAACTTTGATGCTAATGGAAGCAATTAATGTAAGAAAAGGCATTAACTTTGCTAGCTACTTAAATAGCATTAGATGCAGTAGGAAATGCAATTAAGGGGAAAAAAAAGCCATCTTGACCTGCATTTTAATTAGAAGGCAAAGAAAGCTGTAAGTAAACGTTAAAGAAGGAATATGAGTGTAATAAATTAAACAGGCTTAATTAAGACATTTATCAAGCCAAATGTACCTCAGGGGAGGGGCGTTAGTGCCAAAAAATAATGCCTGTTAAAAAGGTGGTGAAAATAGCCCTGGAAAAACAGTTTCTCTAATTTGGATTCCTGCTTCTCCAGGTTCTGATCATCACCTTGCTCCTCCTCCACCACCTCTTGCTTCCATTCCTCTTCTTTAGAAGTGATCTGTTTGTAAGAAGGAGAGATTCAACCTGCCAGTGAACTTTCCAGTCTAGAAACCCCTAGGCTATATTTTACTAGTGCCAGCATTTTTTTTTTTTTTTTTGCACCAACATGATATATCATGTTGGTGCAAAATGGTGATTTAAAAAAGCAATCTACCCAGGTCATCTTTTGGTTTAAAAAACTATCCACTTTTTTCCAGGTAAAATTACATTTGGGGGCTCAAAAAAGAAAAAATGGGTGGTAGATGCCTGGAATGCCCTCCAGAAGACATGGTGAAGACAAGAATGGTAGTGAAAGTCAAACGAGATAAAACAATGAGATTCTCTAAAGACTAAAGGATAGAAATGAAGAGCCAGAGTAGCTTGTGGCAATTTTTCATAAAATATTTCCGCATTGGGGTAGCCTGCACAGAGCAACATTTGCAGCCCTGGATAGGGCAATTGCTTTAGCCTGCACGGAGCAGCAGTTACAGTCAGCTGGTGAGGCATTAAAGGGATCCATCTCTGCATATCTTGCTGTAAATGAATGGTTTAGCTATCTAGCTGTTTATTATTACTTCATTGAAGTTGTTAATGTTCACTAGAGATTTGATGAAACTAATGTGCAAAATGGGAGAAATGAGACCATTTTGAGTTGTTCTAATGGAATGAACAAAAAAATGATCTCTGATGAAAATGCCCAAACATTTTCAGATAGTTTGGCTTTCATTTTAAAACAAATGGCCTTCCTGAGGCCTTACAACCCTCCATCTGCCTTTCTAAAACAACCTGGGGCCTGGGCCTATCCAGCTGGGCTGAGCTGGGCCCAGCCAGGATCTCCAGTGGCCTCTCTGATCCCTCTCTGCTCCTTAAAATCAAGACCAGGGACACTGCCTATCAGCTGGGCTGAGCATGGCATAGCTAGGACAGTTCAGTGGGAAATTGGAGTCCATAGAAGGGAAACTGAATAGTTTGCAGTGAGTGGGTGATAATCTAATGAGAGAGGATTATAATACAGATTGAATTTATTGATAATAAGATGCATTCCACAAATTTAAGAGTTTTGAACTTTAAGATCCCATTGATTAGCCCTTCAGATTGTTCAAGAGATTCTTAAAAGAAAATTCTCAAGATTCCAGCAGATTCTTTGCCTCCCTTAACATAAGAACATAAGAACATAAGAAATTGCCATGCTGGGTCAGACCAAGGGTCCATCAAGCCCAGCATCCTGTTTCCAAAAGAGGCCAAAACCAGGCCACAAGAACCTGGCAATTACCCAAACACTAAGAAGATCCCATGCTACTGATGCAATTAATAGCAGTGGCTATTCCCTAAGTAAAATTGATTAATAGCCATTAATGGACTTCTCCTCCAAGAACTTATCCAAACCTTTTTTTGAACCCAGCTACACTAACTGCACTAACCACATCCTCTGGCAAATAGTGCTTACTATTTGCCATCTAAGTAGTGCTCGGGAAGTGTGGAAGAACTGGACAATTCTGGGCAAGAAATGATTATGGATACTCTGGAGTTATCTGCTTTCCTTGAGAACTCATAGGAGGGGGAAAACTAACAGGGCTATATTAATAGTATCCTTTGTGTTTGAAGGAGATTTTAATATGGTTATGAAGTTTTGCTTTACATTTTAGGGGAGTTTTGGGGTCAAACATTATGGATGTTCCCTGATTTAGATCCTAAGACACAGGATCTGTGAAAGCAGTTTTTGTTAATGCATCAAAATGCTGTTGCTATTGGTGCAGAATTTTTTTCTGTGCTGTCCCTATAAATGTTTGCTGAAATATGATAATGAGAGCTATATAAGGTGAAAAGAATGATGCTTCTAGGAACCTGCAGAGGATCCAGGGAGCTGCAAGCTTGTGTACAGCAAGTTCCAAACTGAACTTTCAGCAGAATGTAGGGACTCCAAGGGATTCAAAGGAGCAAAAGACCAATAGGAAGAGGTAGGAGAACATAGACAGAGGAGGAACAAGCAGGAACAAATCCAATCAGAATCTCAGCAACATTTAAACAGCAATTAATAATAAGGGTTAGCTCTTCAACATATAGAGAACACAAATTAAGCAATGACACAACAATAAAATATTTTTATTATTTATAATAAACTTCAAAAGCGCGACCATTCTGACAATTGGACTTACTTTGGTTCTCTAGCCGTGAACCGGCTCCGTCCCAAAGAACACTTTCAAACAATGGCGCTTCTTGCTCATCACTCCCTAATAGAAGTGAGTCTTATATGAGAACCAACCTCCTTCACTTCACACCAATCATCTTCTTTATGTCAGATATACCGACCAATTGACCTCTTTGTTTAGTCCTTCAGGATGTATGGACCGCAATTTAAAGATCCACTTCTGCTCCTCTTGCAAAAATCTTTGGATGGCGTTGCCTCCTCGCTGATCTTTTTTCAACACTTCAAGCACCGTACACTTTAGGTCTTCAAATAAATGCCCCTTCTCCGCACAATGGTTGCAGCCCTATGTGGGCAAGAGCTAGATGACTGTAAGTGCACATTATTTCTGATACGATTTCCCTGAAAATACATTATTTAAAGAATAAAATGGAGTAAAAATTGGGTTCCTCATGAGTGTTGTTTAATTTTGTATAATTATACAGAGAGGACATAGAAACCTGCATACAGAAATTATTTTTTTATTTCTGATGAATGCCTTAGCCATTTTCATCAATGAATGGGTTCAAATTCCAATGAAAACTATCTTTAGGAATGTTGTCAATCTTGATGATGCCCTTGATTTCTTTGGCATGAACTTCTTGCTGTACAAAACACAGAATGGCATCCTATGACTATGAGTTCATTAAATGTGTAAAGTCTTGTGTAGAAAATCCAGGGGTGACATGTGTCTGTAGTACTGTCTGGGGTCTTTGGGCAGAATTCTGTGACAAATCCCAGATTTATGCATTTAAAGGAGCCTCTTTCAGCTGGGAATCCAGTTGTGAAGAATTCAGGTCCAGTTAGCCATGTTGTCCACATCAGGTGAGCTGCTGGGACAGATCCTGTGACAGAGTCTGCTGGGTTCTGATCAGTGAACCACACTGCCACTTCTCTGGTCTTGTTGATTTCCTGATGAGCTCAATCCTGTTGCTTACATTTATGTAGAACCTTTTGATTTGGTTGTATATGTAGCCCAGCACTACCTTGCTGTCTGTGTTGCACTTGATCAAGTCTGGCTGAATGCCCATCTCCACTGCCAACACTGCAACATATAATTTGAGTCATGGTATGGTATGGCTAGGTTGAGGAACTAATTTAGCATTGCCCAGGATAAATCCTTTGTGGGCCCTACCTCCTCCTGACATCATCTGAAAAGACACACAATTCTTTCTAATGTGATATAGAGAGAGATACAGAAGTATACTGATGTGGAATTTGAAATTGCTCAACATCTCAGAAAGAATCCATCCACATTTTCCATTCCCTATTCTTTTCCAGAGGCAGCATGGCATCCCACTTTTTTGTTTCTGATGAAAGATCTCTTAATAGTGACCTCCCTTACATGGTGACTATAGTCATGAACTTGCATGGGTCATATAAGCTATTGAATGTGGACAGAAAGCCATAGTGGATATATGATTTCTTCTCACTTTTAATGTGAAAATGTCTCTTCTAAGGTCCCAACTTATTCCAAGATTACACTGGAGGTCTTCAGGTCTTTTGAATGGAATCTTTTATTATGTTGGCACCATTGGAGGCTATTTTATGGAGCCTGAAATTGGCCTCAGCTAACATTGACTGGTTCTCTTTAACAAGTCAATAGCTGCTTAATTTGTAGGGACTTTAAGCCATCATCCACATAGAAATCTCTTTCTATGAATCGTTTGGCATCTGTGCCATACCCCTTCTCTCCTTCTTGTGCTGTCCTCCTGAGTCAATAGCTAGCCACTGCAGGACTGTTTCTGAAAACATGCATATCCATCCTGTTCTAAATGATATTGTTGGTGATGTTGTTGTCTCAATACCACAGGAATCTTAGATAGTTTTTGTAGTCTTCATGGACAATAAAACAGTAGAACATCTGTTGTATAATGGCCACGATGACAATGGGTTCTTTTCTGAATCAAATTAAGATTCCCAAGAGATTGTTGGTTAAGTCAGGCCCTGTGAAAAGCACATTGTTCAGAGACCATTTGGAATTGAGCACTTGAGTCAAATATAACTCTGATTTAACCTGGTTTCTGAGGATGGTGTACACAGAAGTTAGGGAAATACCAGCATTCTTCACCCTCCATCAGAGTTAGGGCTGTCAATGCATGACCATTATTGAATATGTCCTTCATAAAGGTCACAAAGCGGTCCCTGGTTTCTCGTTTTCTGTCCAAAGTCCCCTGTAGTGAGGCAATCTGTAAGAGGGCCTGCATTTTGTTGTTGGGAAGTTAATGTCTGGGTGTTCTGGGAGAGGAGCCACCCAGATTTTTTGACTCATCTTTAAAGAATTCTTTGTTCATTATCTTCAGGAATTCCTTGTTCTCTATAGAGAGGGAAAATTTACATCATTCTTTCTAAGTTTGGAATACTGCATTTCCTAGATAGTGCTCTCAATCATTAGATGTGAGGTCTTCAATGTAGGTTTTAGGATGATGGTTTGGTCACCGTATATGGAGAGGTATCTTTCTGACAGAGAAATGGTTCAGACATGGCTTGAACTGTGAAGTGCATCTGTCCTCTAGTATATTGGTGGTGAAGGAGTTAACAATCTCTGGTTTACACATTTTGTCAAAATAGACATCACCCATTATCACCCATCCTAGGTCAAGGCAAATGAGCATAGGGGTCTTTGCGAGGACTATTGTGCAGCTGACAAACATTGTGTAGCCCCAGGACATCTCTGCTGAGAAGAACTACGATTTAAACATCAGGATCCAAAGGTTGAAGTTTGGCTATAGGCCTCAGATGAGGATGATGTTATGCTATTTCTGGTGTAGGAATTTCTCACCTGTTGTTCGGTAACTGGTTGCATTCTATGAGCATGGGAAGTGGTGATCTCATGCTGTCATGTATGGCTTCTTCTATCATAAATCCCTTTTCTCTTCTCCCTGTTATCTCTACCTTTCCTAAACACATCTTAGCATATATGGGGAGTAGTCTTCTTGTACATTGAACAAATCAAAAAACTCTGATCTTGCCAGGGTCCTATTGCTTTGATCATCCATAAAAACACACATCTTTACTTACCTCTCAGGTTGTCCTTTGGGATGCACTATAACTAAGCATATCCTTAAACAGAATCTTCTATCATGGCACTTACCAAGACTTCAGTGCTTTTGGTGTAACTTCAGGTACCATTGTCTCTGATGCATTATCCTCCTACTATGCTTCAACATGGAGGTAGCAGCATTCTGAGAGTTTAGGCTTGTAGCATCTGGTGGATGGCTGTGAATGGTTGTCATTGCTACATTCTGTGCAGCTTTACAATGTTTAGACAGGCGGTTTATTGAATAGCAGTATCTATTAACAGATTCCATATTGCTCTTTGAGCATTCAAACTCTTTGCATTCAATTAGGGGTAGATTTTAAAACGTGCATGCACGCATCCATGTGCAAGTGCTTCCCGGCATGCACACATGGATGCCTGATTTTATAACGTGCATGTGCTGGTGCGCGCATGTTATAAAATTGGCAGACGGCGCGTGCAAGCGGTGCACAATTGTGCAACTTGAATGTGCTGATGCCTGTGGCCTTCCCCCGTTCCCTCCCAGGCCGCTCCAATTTAGGATCAGCCTGGGAGGGAACTTCCCTACCACCTAATCTATCCTTCCTACTCCTTCCACTAAACTTCCAGCCCCCTAGCCCTAATCTAGCCCCCAAAACATTTTAACTTATTTCTTGCACCTGCTCGAAGCAGGTGCAGCTTGCTGCCGGCACACGATCTTCTGGCACAGCAGCAAAAGGCTGACGGCCCGGGAGGGGGAGATCACTCCCATGGCCCCCATGGACCACCAGGGACTTTTGGTAAGTTTTGGGGGGTTGGGAGGTTGTAATTAAGTAAATTAAAAGGGTTGGGGTGGGATGGGGGGTTTTTTCGGTCCGTTTCTGAAAACGAATGGAAAAATGTTTTTGGGTTTGGAGAATGGTCCATCCCGAACCCAAAAATGAACCAAAAAAAAAAATTGTGCACATCCCTATGAACCAGTTGATGTACTGTATTTGGATTTTCAGAAGACATTTGACAATGTTCTACATGAGAGGCTTCTAAGAAAACTGAAAAGTCATGGGATAGGAGGTGATGTCCTTTTGTGCATTGCCAGCTGGTTAAAAGACAGGAAACAGAGAGTAGGATTAAATAGTTTTCATGCTGGAAAAAGGTAAACAGTGGAGTGCCTCAGGGATCTCTACTTGGACCAGTGCTTTTTAATATATTTATAAATGATCTGGAAAGAGTGATCAAATTTGCAGATGACTCAAAATTATGTAGAATTGTTAAATCTCAAGTAGATTGTGATGAATTGCAGGAGGACTTTGCAAGACTGAAAGACTGGGCTTGAAATAGCAGATGAAATTCAACAGTGCAAAGTGACGCATGTAGGTAAAAATAACTTTTGCTGTAGTTATACAATATTAGGTTCTATCTTAGGAGTTACCACCCAAGAAAGAGAACTAGGCATCATAGTGGACATTGAAATTGTCAGCTCAGTGTGCTGTGGAGATCAAAAAAGCAAACAGAATGTTTGGAATTATTAGGAAGGGAATGGCAAATAAAACGGAGGCTGTCATAATGCCTCTATATTGCTCCATGGTGAGACCACACATTGAATACTGTGTGCAGTTCTGGTCACCGCATCTCAAAAAGGATATAGCTGCACTGTAGAAAATGCAGAGAAGGGTGACCAAAATGATAAGGGGCATGGAACAGCTGCCCTATGAGGAAAGGCTAAAGAAGTTAGGGATGTTCAGTTTGGAGAAGAATCGATTGAGGGGGGATATAATAGAAATCTACAAAATAATGAAAGGACATGAAGAAGTTAATGTAAATCGGATATTTACACTCTTAGATAATAGGTGGCAATCCATGAAGTTAGCAAGAAGCTCATTTAAATCAAATCAAAGACAATTCTTTTTCACTCAGTGCATACTTAAGCTCTGGAATTCTTTGCCAGAGGATGTGGTTAGGGAAGTTAGTATAACTGGGTTTAAAAAACATTTGGACAAGTTCCTAGAGGAAAAATCCATAACCTGCTATTACGGTAATTAATAAGCAATAGTAGCTTGTGATTTGTCTGATGTTTGAGTACTTGTCAGGTTCTTGTGACTAGGATTGGCCACTGTTAGAAATAGGATACTGGGTTTGATGGACCCTTTGTCTGACCCAGTATGGCATATCTTTTTCTTATGTTCTTACATTCGTATGAGATAACTGGACAAACCCTGAGATCTGAATATCTGGCCCCTTTATTGAGATAAGAACATAAGAAAATAAGAACATGCCATACTGGGTCAGACCAAGGGTCCATCAAGCCCAGCATCCTGTTTCCAACAGTGGCCAATCCAGGCCATAAGAACCTGGCAAGTAACCAAAAACTAAGTCTATTCCATGTTACAGTTGCTAGTAATAGTGGTGGTTATTATCTAAGTCAACTTAATTAATAGCAGGTAATGGACTTCTCCTCCAAGAACTTATCCAATCCTTTTTTAAACACAGCTATACTAACTGCACTAACCACATCTTCTGGCAACAAATTCCAGAGTTTAATTGTGCGTTGAGTGAAAAAGAACTTTCTCCGATTAGTTTTAAATGTGCCACATGCTAACTTCATGGAGTGCCCCCAAGTCTTTCTATTATCTGAAAGAGTAAAAAACTGATTCACATCTACCCGTTCTTGACCTCTCATGATTTTAAACACCTCTATCATATTCCCCCTCAACCATCTCTTCTACAAGCTGAAAAGTCCTACCCTCTTTAGTCTTTCCTCATAGAGGAGCTGTTCCATTCCCCTTATCATTTTGATAGCCCTTCTCTGTACCTTCTCCATCGCAATTATGTCTTTTTTGAGATGCGGCGACCAGAATTGTACACAGTAGTCAAGGTGCGGTCTCACCATGGAGCGATACAGAGGCATTATGACATTTTCCGTTTTATTCACCATTCCCTTTCTTATAATTCCCAACATTCTATTTGCTTTTTTGACTGCCGCAGCACAGTGAACTGACAATTTAAATGTGTTAACCACTATGACGCCTACATCTCTTTCTTGGGTAGTAGCACCTAATATGGAACCTAACATTGTGTAACTAAAGCAAGGGTAATTTTTCCCTATATGCATCACCTTGAACGTATCCACATTAAATTTCATCTGCCATTTTGATGCCCAATTTTCCAGCCTCACAAGGTCTTCCTGCAATTTATCACAATCTGCTCTTGATTTAACTACTCTGAACAGTTTTGTATCATCCGCAAATTTGATTACCTCACTTGTCGTATTTCTTTCCAGATCATTTATAAATATATTGAAAAGTAAGGGTCCCAATACATATCCCTGAGGCACTCCCCTGCCCACTCCTTTCCACTGATAAAATTGTCCATTTAATCCTACTCTCTGTTTCCTGTCTTTTAGCCAGTTTGTAATCCACAAAAGGACATCATCACCTATCCCAGGACTTTTTATTTTTCCTATTTATTTATTTTATTTATTTAAAATTTTTATATACCGACGTTCATCAGGGATATCACATCGGTTTACAGTGTAACTGAAACAGGCGTCTGGGATGGCGGTTTACATCGAACAGATATAACGAATTAACATGTGAACAAATGAGGAGGGGAGAAAAAAAGAGGGAACTAATCAAACAAAACTTTTCCTAGAAGCCTCTCATGAGGAACTTTATCAAATGCCTTCTGAAAATCCAAGTACCCTACATCTACCGGTTCACCTTTATCCACATGCTTATTAACTCCTTCAAAAAAGTGAAGCAGATTTGTGAAGCAAGACTTGCCTTGGGTAAAGCCATGCTGACTTTGTTCCATTAAACCATGTCTTTCTATATGTTCTATGATTTTGATGTTTAGAACACTTTCCACTATTTTTCTTGGCACTGAAGTCAGGCTAACCAGTCTGTGGTTTCCCGGATCGCCCCTGGAGCCCTTTTTAAATATGGGGGTTACATTAGCTATCCTCCAGTCTTCAGGTACAATGGATGATTTTAATGATAGGTTACAAATTTTTACTAATAGGTCTGAAATTTCATTTTTTAGTTCCTTCAGAACTCTGGGGTGTATTCCATCTGGTCCAGGTGATTTACTACTCTTAAGTTTGTCAATCAGGTCTACCACATCTGCTAGGTTCACCGTGATTTATGTTCTTCTGTCATTAACTGTATAAAGTTTATCTGAATAAATTGGTGGTGTTCCTGGGTGGAGTTCATGTAGTCAGACAAGTTACTCATTTAACTCTCAAACAGGGTCATGCATGAAAGTGCATTATGGTGTTTTCGCATGCGATAATGCATTATCGCATGTGAAAAACGCTGTACCACACAGTGAGAATGCAAATTTTTGAGGATGAGAAATGGGCGGGAATTAGTAAAATAGGGGGCCATATTGCACCATGCAATAGCATAACATTGCACGGTTTTAACGCCAGAAATAACTACATCTTTTTCCGTAGGCTTAAGCTGTGCAATATGGCCATAATGCAATTTGCAATACATTTTTGGAATTGCATTTTTGCCATTTCTGGGGTAAAGGGGAGAGGGAGAGAGAGAGAGCTCGCCTCTGGGGAGGGCCTCACTGTGTGTGCTTATTTATATCTCTATAGGAGGGCCACCGGATAAGTCGCGGTGAGGTGTTAGTGGTGGTATAGGGTTTAGGGACCAGTTTCACATGTAGAGTGAGACGTATGAACAACACGGTACACCTTGGTGAAGGTTTGATGTCATTTAGAGTGAGGAATGTCTCAAAAAGATGAAATTTTCTACCATGTTCTCTCACCCTAGCTTGATGGTACCCTGTTATAGAGTACATTCATGGAGACACAGGTTTGACTGTGGCTTCTACATGAGAAAATAATTCCATAAGAAATTGGTTGGAACTACCTTCACAAAAATATTTGCTGCTATGTTGACAAATTGAAGATGGCTGTCAAAATACTCTAAAAATAGTTATTACTACCCTGTAATAATTGAATGATGCAGCTTCTGGTGTGTAAGCAAAGGTTTTCAGAGGCATGATAATCAGTGATGGTATCATCAATCTTTTCAATTAATCAAAACTAATTTAGTTGAAAAATTCAAGATGTATGCCAGTTATGGTCTAGAACAATATTTCAAAAATAAGGGTAACCAGTAAACCTAATTTTTGCAAAACAAATATAGAGCCCTATTTTCTAAGGGGTGAATTTTCAAACAGTTATATATGTAAAAATTAGCATATATCTGAGTAAGTGATAGCTACTCGCATTCATGCTATTGAATTTTAACCAACACACACATATTTTTGCTTTTGTGCACACATATACACAAGTAAAAAGGGGTGATCTTGTGGCATTCTGGGGTGGAGCCAACATTTATGCATGTAAGTTGATATTTTAAAAGAAATGCATGTAGATTTGCCAACTTACTTAATTTTATACCTGCTTATTATCTTACATAAGTGATAATAAATGTGTGTATTGTGAATTATTGGCGAGTTGGGTGAACTGTGGGGTTGTTCAGGCTGAAGAACCAAGATGGTCTTGATGACTTGAAGAAGGACTGAGTGAACTGGTTTTTGAATATTTTACCTACATTAAAGTTATTCTTGTTTAGAAAAGTTTGATTATTTCAAAACTGATTTTCATTTATTTGAAACCTCCAAATACATATCACATTCTTCATTGTTCAATTAATACAAGGTGGTGTGAATTACATTTTTTAGAGTATTTTGGTTCATATTTTGGATCTGGAATTCTAGAGGCAAGTGCTCACATTTTTGCAAAGGTTACCTCAACGGGTTTCTTTGGCACAGTTTTCCCCTGTAGAAATCAACATCAAAACATTGTTCCTGTGAATTCATCACAGATCTGTATGGATTTATCTTATTAAATATGAATTAGAACATGGGATTAGTTTAGATTCTCCCTTGTGATATGCAGAAAGCAGATCTACCCTTGAAAAGTGAGAGCGGCGAACCTGGTTCAAAGAAGTGAGGGATAGAAATGGTAAAGAAGACATAAGTAAATGACCGAGACATCTAAGACAGAGTAAAAGCAGGGTACCTAGAATGAAAGGTCAATTCTTGGCTCATTTTGCATTGAGCTGGTAAAGGTAAATGAAAACTCATCAAAAAGGTTTTAACTTAGACCAATAAAAAAAAAGTAGAATCTACAACTTATTTGTTGACCTTTATTTCTAAGGAAGCACTAAGGCAACTGATGACAATAAAATCTAATTCAGTAGTATTGTGTTCAGAGCTCGGGGTTACATTTATTTTAGAAGGGCTAATTAAACATTTCACTGTAAAAGCAGCTAAGTGCAATAGGGTTTTACAGTGGTGTACATGTAGGCACCTAATTTAGCCCCTGATATATTCAGAGGGGGAGGTGTTAAATATTTAAATGCAGTACTATTGAGACACTAATTAAAAGAGGCTAGGAATTCTGGAACAATAGGGATCAGTGGGAAAATAGTAATTGTTTATTGCTCTCCAAACAGATAGAAAGCCTTCAAAACGGTCCCCAGATGAACAGTTTTGCATGGCAACCATAAGTCATGAAAAACAAAATTTTAAATCAAGGAATTAAAAAAAAACCCATTTCAACCAACTTTTCCTCTGCTTTTTAGCAGTGCTAAATTTGGAGTGCAAAAAAAGTGGAGGCAGGCCACCTTTTTACATTTTTTTAATACAAAGCATTATATAGCCTGCCTGCTTCATCTGCTTTTATTTCATTTTTAAAGTGCTGTGTTACCGCTGACTGGCAAATTCAGGAGCATTTTTCAGGCTGTACAATTTGAGGCTAAGTGCAATGGTACATTCCCATTCAATCTGTAGCATGTACAAGACCCCCCTTACTTTTTCAGCTGCTTTTTGAGCAGGTGGATTTTTCCAAGAAAATACTGCATGCAAATTTGAAAATACAATCTTCAGGATAATTCTCAAAGGCAGTTTTGCACATAAAACCTGCTTTTATGTGCATTAGTGGCCTTTGTAAAACAGCCCAACTGGTGAGCGTGGAACAGGATATTGTGTGTACTTTTATGTGCATACTAAATTGGCATTCAGGGGGACAGAGATGGAGCAGGATTGGGATTTATACATAGGGACTTTAAAACAAGTGCCAGGGTGCCCATGCACATGCGTATGGGAGAGCGAGCAGACATATGCTGGAATGTTCCATGCATATGATTTAAAATATACCTACTGCGCATAAGTGTGCTCCACCCCCACAAACCTCAACGGAACACCAGAACTTCTGAAAAACGTCTACTCGAAATACCCACATATCCCATGGCTAAGCTTACTAACACCAGAAATAGAGCTCTCTCCATAGCGGGGCCTAAACTCTGGAACGCCCTACCATGCTACCTCACCACTATCATCGAAAATAAATCATTCAAAAAAGAACTGAAAACCTGGATCTTCAGCCAGACTTTCAATGATGATTTAAGCAATCCACAATTGTGATGCCTCATGCTTCCCATCCTTCTCCCCTCTTCTCTTCTCTCCGCTTACCTACCCCTTCCTCCTTCCATTACCTACCCCATCCCCCCCTCATTTCCTACTTTTCCCATTCAGACTATCTTATTCAGAGCACGAGTTTGTACATACCTTCCTCGTTTTTCGTTTCTATTTTCTTTTCGTTATTTGAATTAAATTATTTTTTAGTTATTCCTGTTACTTCCTTCTCCATATGCTAGTTGCATATACTTTTGTTTCTCAAATTGTTCTATGTATCATTGTTTCGTTCCAATGTAAACCGGGGTGAAGGCATGTGCTAAACCTCGGTATATAAAAGCTTCAAATAAATAAATAAAATAAAAATTTTAAGCTGTTACTTGAGCAAATGTACTTTGTGTATCTCCCTTACAGGGTAGTTTTAAAAGGAACCCACATGCGCCCATAAACGCAGGTTTCAGTGTGCGAGTGGAGAGAGATTGCAATTTTAAATTGTGCTCGCAAGTACACACGTATTATTTAAAGTTCTGGCTAGGTCTTTAGCAGCTTTTACATACATATGCAAGCATATTCTAAACATGCTCGGCAAGGGGAAAAAACAGTATTTCCAAGTAGCCCACCAGTTTGCCTAGTTCATATCGAGGACTTCAATACCCCTCTGATTCTTCATCCTGCAAGCCCCCTCTGACCCCAAATCCTTACATTCTCCTAAACGTTCTAAAATGAGAGATCTCCAGACTTGATCCTCCTTATAACAAGCCGATGCGTACTATGGTCAGATTTTTTAAAATGGGGATTTCTTGATGCACGCACGGGTATGTGGCCATTTTTGCTTGAGCAACGCTTTTAAAATCCACCTGTTAGGACTTTGTCGGCTTTAATGCGCAGAGATAAGAGGATTAATGCACGGAGGTAAGCAGATTTTAAAGCATGCTTGTGAAAAGTACACTCCCAGTTTTGCCATGCAGTCCACCAGTTTGCCCAGTCTGTCTCGAGGTCATCCAGATTGTTCTGGCTCTTCAGCCGGCACTCTCCCCAGTTGACCCAGACCCCTCATCCTGTCGTGTTAGGCTTAAAAAATACTGGGGTACATTTTCAAAGGGTTGCACGCTTAAGATATGCGCGCAACCCCCAAAAACCGACCCCTGCCTCCCCCTGCGCGCGCCGAGTCTATCTTGCATAGACTCAGCAGTGCACGCAAGTCCCGGGACGCGCGTAAGTCCCGGGGCTTGAAGAAAATGGGTGTTCCGTGGGCGGGGCCATGGGCGGGGTGCCAGCCCAGGGGCATTCTGGGGGCGGGACCGAGGCCTCCAGAACAGCCATGGGGCCGGGGGATGGAGAGTCGGGGCGCGCAGGTTACGCCTGCCCAGAGGCAGGCGTAACTTTTTCAATAAAGGTCAGGGAGGGTTTAGTTGGGGCTGGGGGGCGGATTAGATAGGGGAAGGGAGGGGAAATGTGGGGGGGCGGAAGGAAAGTTCCCTCCGAGGCTGCTCCGATTTCGGAGCGTCCTTGAAGGGAACGGAAGCAGGCTGCTCAGCTCGGCGCGTGCAGGTTGCACAATTGTGCACCCCCCTGCGCGCGCCGACCCTGGATTTTATAACATTGGCCCCTCCCTGCCCTGAATATTGTCCATGCCTCGCCCATTTTTCTCCCTCTTTTTTAGATCATACACACGCATATATGCACATAATTAAGGGCTCACATGTGGCCCACATACTCATGTACATGGAACTTTTAGTGAAGCAGCACTTTTAAAATTCGGCCCTTAGTTTTCATTTTTAAAAATGTGTAAATGCACATGCACAGAGTTACACACTTGCTCTTACCTATGTGCATGTGTGGCTTTATGTGCTTAAATCTGCTTTTTGTTAATTCTGGATAATGTAAAAAATATCCACAAAATGCCATGCACAAGCTATTTGAAAATTTATTTATATGTGTATTATTTTCTGATCTTATCCAAAACACCCTAGGAACATGGTTAAAATTAAATTTGTTAGGGACCACCATGTGAACTTTTTCCTCATATTAAGGAAGGAAAACTGTCAGACAGTCATTTTGCTTATATATATCGTATTAACTAGGGATGTGCATCTGTTTTAAAATGAATGGTAATCCGAACCAAATCAGGAATATTTATTTTGGTGAATTTTACCACAAAATCAATATGTTATCCCCCTGAAAATTCTAAACATGTGTTTTGGAAAATAGGCCCACTATTTAAAAATAGTGAACACTATTTTATGAAATAAGTAAAATAAAGCAAACAGAAAAAACCCCCATAAAACAACAAAAAAAAAAAGTCAAATTAAAAATATCTGAATGCAAATAAAATTAAGAAAAACATTTTCCCCCATATCCCTTATATTTACCCACATAAATGGCTTTGAAAATTGTCTTCATCATGTTTAATTTTTGTGCCAGTGTAACCCCAGACTGTTTTAGTTTTATCTTTCATCAAAATCCTAATTTGGTTGCTATAACTGCACCATACATGCCGAGCTGAATCCAAACAGGGTGGTAATGCCATGATGTGAGTGGGGGGGGGGGGGCTTTCTTCTCCTCTGGAACTAAACCAATGTCTGAATAGCTAGAGGGGAAGGATGAAGAAAAGAGGGAAAGTTAGTTGAAGGATAGGGTTGGGGCAGGTAAGCTATAGAAGAGGTTGAGCCCAATAGCCTGTCAGGCCAGGGAGAGTGAATGGCCGGGAAGCAGGGCTGAAGAATGGCCTATTTAAAGGGGCCATCGGCCGAGCAACAGCCTTTGGCTCTCCATGGCAGATTCTGCATCCACCCTGCCATGCAGACTCCAGCCTGCAGTACAGAGGCCTGTGGTGATAGAAGTTGCTCATGGTAGTCATTGTAAAGTGGGTGGTAGTAGTGACTACACCTGAGACATACAACGAGTGATCTCCTTTGCTTGTGTGGGTGGATGAGGGTGAGGCAGAGTTTCTTGCCCCAGCATCACAAGTTGTTTTATAAAGAACTAGAGCCAATTCTGGCTTCAACAGGGCCTATAAGATGCACCATCCTATGGGACCTGCATCGCACTGACTTCATTAGTTCTATGGAACAAGTTCAACAATTGGAGAATGGTATTACGGGTGAAGATTTGAAGGCTATGCTCTCACTGAGCAAGAAAAAGAGGGTAAGGCTTCCACAGCCAATCCTGTGTCAAAAGAATTAACTGTCACAGATTATGCATTTATGTGGAATTTGGCTAGTGAGCTGATGTCTTCAGGCAAAGCTGTGGCCACCCCTGTATTGAAGTGTCTAGAATTGGTCAAGGTTATACTTATCGTCTGTTAGTTCAAACATATTTGTTTGATTGCCTATGTTTTGCTGATTATCTGACATTTCGAAGTGTGAAGCATTTTGCTGTGTCAATTATATATCCAATAAAGTATTCTATCTCTCAAAAGACCACAGAGTAAAGTGCATTCTGTGGGGTTGAGAAATGGGAATAACACAGGGGAGGAAGAGCTTATGTGGGAGAAGCAAAAAGTAATTTTGGTAAGAGAGAGATGGGAATACCATAGTATGCATTGTATTTTAGGTGTTTTTTTTTCCAATCTCTTTAGCAATATTTTCCTGAAAAGTCTCCCTGCATAATACTTTAAAAGAAAGAGCCAGCTCCCTTATTCAACACGGCAGCACAGAAGAATGCCCTTCATTTTTTATACCAGATTTTCTTCTTCTCCTAATCCTTTCTATGTGGATTTTACTGTTTCTTCAAAACAAGGTTTCCTCAACATTAGTCTTGCTGCAAGGCAAGCTGTTCATTACAGAAAATCTTAAAAAAAGACATTACAAAGTTGACAGTCTCAGTCCAGTTCCCAATAGACAGATGTCTGCCTCAATACAATTACACTCTCAGTTTGGCAGTACTTGGCACCATCTCCCTCTGTCTCAGGAGAGAGGCCCAAATTTGCACAGCCAGGAAGACTGAATTACTTTTTCACCTTATACGGGTGCTTCCATATGTCTAGTAGAGCCATAGACATGATAAGTGGTAGTAGTAATAGTAGTAGTAGTAGTATTTGCCTGATTGAAACACCTTACAAAAGCAATGTGTGAGGAAGTTTGTACTGCTACTGCACCTGCTACATCTGGTCTGGGGATAAACATAGGATTTCAGTTCCCACTGCTTTTACACGTCTCTCACAAGCCTTAAATTCTTAACATAGGCAGCTGAGACTTCCCATCTCCCTTCACACTTAACAATTCATATATCCCCTCAAATGATATAAAATCAGCGTGGAATATAAGAGAGCACACTTTATTTGGGGGTAACCACATGTTAAAAGACCCAAGCCAGTATTTCTATATACAGAAACATTAACCTCCCAACTCACCCATCCCCACACAAATCCCAATGTGTAGGCAGCCCTCTTATCATATCCCAGCAGTGGGCTATACTCACTTCTCAGGACTTCAGGCATAAAACAGCAGAACACCATCATGAAGGTGAGCCTTCAGTACCATATCCTAGCAGGTGCCTACCCGCAAGTGTGATTAGCCCACTTTGCACTTGCTCTGTCTTATCCATGTGCTGCCCCCCCTGCCCTGCAACACATTTTTGCAATATCCTGTACATAATATGTCAATTAGACAAAACATACCAATGATATTCCAGAAAACCCTAGACTAGCTTAGATACCCTGGCACCCCCCCCCCACCCCCGAACCAAATCAAAATTAATAAACAAAAAATCAAAAAGGGATGATTGAGAGGGATACCGATTGCCCACAAGGAGCGAAAGAGGGAAAGGAAATCTTGCCATCTTCTTTTCTACCCTACAGTGACTACATTCTTAATCCTAGTCAACATGCAGCCTGCTGCCAAACAATAGGCAATCCCAGCCCTACTTGCACTGGCAGCATTTAGACCTTGAGGGTTGTATGCAAACCTTCTCTCTGACACCCCACCTTCTATACCCATCCTGAGGTGCCCAAGTTGAATGAAGGATAGGCCAATATATCTCCTATTCTGTTTTCAGTACACTGGCTTCCTATTACATTTAGAATTCAATATAAAACCTTGTCCATTATTAATTCACTCATACATAACCCATCATCAACCTGGCTGTGTTCCACTTTGAGAATTTATAAACCTGCTAAGACATCTGAGATCCTTAAACCAAAACTTACTCGGTCTGTCTTGCTTAGAGATGTGGTTCGTTTTTCGCCCTATTTAGGAAATTTAACGAAATTTCCTAATTCGTTTCTGTTTCGGAGTATCCGAAACACGACATAAACGCTGTTATTTCAGAGCCCCCGAAACCGGAAACAAAATTTTCCCCCGCAATTCGGGGGAAAATTCGTTTTCGGGTTTGCCTGGGAGAGGGGCAAAAATTATTTTTTTTTAATTAAAAACCACCCCAAATTTAAATTAATTATAATACACCACCCCCCGATCCCTCCCCAAGACTTACGAAGATCCCTGGTGGTCCAGCGGAGTCCCGGCTTCCATTTGCCATGCCCTCCGTGCCCTAGTTCGTGCCAGTGCAAGCCACGCGCCAAAATGGTGCCGAATAGCCCGAACGACCATGTCACAGGGGCTTTCGGCGCTATTGGTCAGCCCCTGTCACATGGCCCTCGGCGCCATCTTGTGCTCCTATCATGTGACAGGAGCTGACCAATGGCGCCGAAAGCCTCTGTGACATAGTATGGGCAAAGGCTATCGGCGCCATTTTGGTTACTGGCAGCCGAAAACGAAATCGCTTTCGGACCCTTGCTGGACCCCCAGGGATTATTGGCAAGCCTTGGGGGGGGTCAGGAGGGGGCTCCTGACCCCCCCAAGGCTATTCGGCACCGTTCGGGCTATTCGGCACCATTTTGGCGCGCGGCTTGCACTGGCACGAACTAGGGCACGGAGGGCATGGCAAATGGAAGCCGGGACTCCGCTGGACCACCAGGGATCTTCGTAAGTCTTGGGGAGGGATCAGGATGGGGGGGGGTTTGTTATATATGTACGAAAATGCTTAAAATTGTTTTTAAATGCTTGGGGTGGTTTTTTTTTTTCGCTTCGTTACCGATTCGTTTTTCGGTCCAGTTTCGGGTTTCTCATTTCGTTTTCGGGCAAACGAACCGAAAACGAAACGAGAAGACCCGAATTATACCACGAAGTATTCGAACCGAAAAACGACCCGGTAGAAAAAAACCAAGCACATCTCTAGTCTTGCTAGGTTAGATATAACCAGGAAAAGAGCTTTTTCAGTTGCAGGTCCATCTATATGGAACAACCTACCAAACTCTCTTAAACAAATCTCAAATACCAAGGAATTAAAAAAAAAACACTAAAAACTTACTTTTTCAAATAGCATTTAATTCATACATACCAGAATACACTTAATCTTTACAAGTTCTATATCCTCAACATTTTCATCTATGTTCTCCTATTATGTTCCAATCTAGGTTTAGTTACTTTTATTTTAAATATGTTTATTAATGACGTCTTTTAATTTTATATTATTTTATTTATATTTTTATTCAATTATTATGTACTTTCTTTATTTTATGTGTATACTATGTATGTGCCCTAATGTGAACCATTTTGATCAATTCCTATTGAAAAGGCAGTATATAAAAAATTTTAAATAAATAAATAGATATATGGCTCCAGGTTACTCTCAGTGGTCATGACCCCAACCAGCTCACCTCCCACTATCCCAGGCAGCTGGAATTTTTCTATTCTTCTCTCATGCACTTCTTAATATATCCCACAACAATGGCATTCCATAATTTTATTTGTGATATCTACAAGTTAAAAAAAATGAGCTACTCCAAGTATATAAAACCACCAAACATGACCAGCCCCCCCCCCCCCCCACCCAAGTCATCAAAACCTCAGATCACCAAAAAACCTACAATTTTCCAAAAATATATCCCCTTCTGTTAAACATCCAATGCCTGGGCAACCCTCCTGCCACATCCCAGCAATGGGTCTCCTTCAACTTGCTAGGGTTACAGACATCAAACAGTCAACATGAAGGTGAGCAGACAGCAGCTACCCACTAGTGAGTATAATTAGCTCCTCTTTTGCTCTTGCTCTGTTTTACCCATACACTGCCTCTTCCTCACCCGTGTCCCATCAGCATTACCCCATACATAACAAGCCAAACAGATAAAACAAACCCCCTCTCTCCCCCCCCTGCAAACCTCCAAATGTCTCTGGTCACCTGCCACAGACACCAGCCAACTACAGTTTACCTATGTCCTCTCAGATAATGATAGACCCCAACCGCAGTGCAAAGATGTTTTCCAGCATCTTATGTAATGCATTCTATAATAAGTCAAGTCCCACATTAGATAAATTAACTCCAACTGATTGGTGCAAACCCATGCAACCATCCATGGTCCAATCATTTTGGATGCACACCCCTCCTTACTTCTGCAGCCAGGAACATATTTACTATTCAATTTCCTAAAGCCATGACCCCATAAACCCATATCTGATCAACATAACACCAAGAAGAAAGCAACAAAATTAAGGTGGCCAAATTCTTCTGCACAGCAGCAATAACCACCACCAACATGACCAGCACCCCCCCCCCCAAGTCATCAAAACCTCAGATCACCAAAAAACCTACAATTTTCAAATCCCATATCATAGCACATTGTCCAAACCTTTGGAGCACTACCTTGTGCAAGGTCAGTTGCAAGTGTGGTTTGTATGGCAACCAATAAGCTTTCTGAAAGCCCCAAATGATGAATGAATAGTCCATGGCCAAGGACACTATTTGTGCTAGACCCTCCATGAAAAACCTGTATAAAACAAAATGTTAGTGACTTCACTCAAAATGCTGAGTAACCAGGGCTGATAAAAGCCAGCCATCCACATATCTGCCATATGACTGACCCTGGAACTCCTGAATGCACATCACATATTTATTTATTTATTTATTTGTTTGTTTTATATACCGACATTCAAACATGGTTATTACATCGGTTTACATGATAACTTGTATGATAATGTGACAACATATAGCAGCCCCAATCAAAAATAAGCCAATGCCATAAAAACTAGGCTCCTTCCTGATGTACAGCAGAACCTTCTGAAGTATCACTGTGAACTGGGTAGGGGTGCACCACCACTACTGTGCAAAATAAACTGCATTATTTCATGCAGCTGAATCTTCAAAAAATTCCATGCCCTATCTCACTGGGCAGGGCTTCCAATCCCCTATCATCTAGAACATCACTAGTTATCCTTCCTCTTTTTGATCCATCTTTCACCAGTAGATCTACAACTGCACCACATTCTGCATAACCATTACATTTTCTGTCTACAAACCTTTGGAACCTGGATCTCCAGCTAAAGATGCAGCCAGCTCATTTCTCCAACAAGGCCCAGAAAATGTGAATGAAAATGCCACTACATACACCAAAACTCATACACAGTCAGTAATGCCAACACAAGTCCAACCTAATTCATAGTTAAGCTCTGGAATGTGTTGCCAGAGGATATGGTGAAAGCAATTAATGTGGCTGTGATTTTACAAGGTTTGGACAAGTTCTTGGAGGAAACGTCCATAAACCATTATTAAGATGGAGTTACAGAAATCCACTGGTTATCTCTGGGATAAGCAGCACGGAATCTGTAAACCCCCTGGGATCCTGCCAGGTACTTGTGACCTGGATTGACCACGTTTGGAAACAGAATATTGGGCTGATGGTCCTTTGGTCTGACCCAGTTCTTATTCATCTTGAACATGTCTGAATGAGTTTTTAGTTTATATTTATGTTTTTATAATTATGTTCATTTTTATAGTAAACTAGAAGTATTTAAAATTATTGATAACTGATGTAGCACCTCTGTCCAGAAGCTCTGAATGGGAGTGCATTCCCAAACACAATGAAAAAAGTAGCCTTATTTTCTAAGCATCTGAAGCATGAAGAGGTTGCACGAATACCCATCTGGCAAGCATGATGAGGAGAGATTACAACTCTATACAATTATTTTCAATTGTTCTCTAAGAGGTACCAGTATTAGTTACGTAGACAGCCATGCTAGACTATCAATTAAATCTTCCCCTCCAACTGCATTTTTAAGATCAACATCCCATGCCTTCACCAAAGAATTTAAAATGGTATACCTGCTTATTGAATTTAGGTAACTATAGCAGTTAGATTATTTTTAGTTATTTTATTGGAATATTTGTAGCAGCTTCTGAAAATCCCTTGAGATGAGGCCTTGATTGTTATGCAATATTTTGGATTAAATATAACTCATCAATTGTAGATAGGAAAACATCTTTATATGTGAGTCCCAATTTCAGTTGATAGAATTCAAAAGAATACATTTTCATATTTTGGCTGTTTATAAAATAATGCACAGATCATGGTACTTATTGGAAGTAGTGTTTTTATCCCTGCTTTAATGAGATTATGAAGTAAACAATAAATTTGATATGTTCAATGAAAAGTTATATGGAAAAAATACTTTCCCCTCACTTAGTAGTCTGAATGTCTTACTGTGGTCTTCTGGAGGGAACTAGAGGTTCCCCCTTATTGGTAGCAACAGAGCTTCCTCCCAGGGTAGCAAGAAGAGTTGGCAGGTGAACGTCCAAGTTTGTTTCATAGCCCTCACCAAAGGATTGGTAGCTATGGTTTCTGGCAAAGTAATTTGCCTAGCATGAGGCAAATTCCTTATATCAAATGGGGCCATTAACCATTGTTCCAGTCTAGTATCTGAATAACAATTACTCAACCAGTCTAGTATCTGAATAATTATTTCTTCAACTAGTCTCCCAAATATCTCAACAAGTACCCAATATTCTAACATTTTATATTCAGAAATCCCCATCCCCCTTCCGCATCTGGAACTGAAAGTTTTGTACTGATAGCCAAGATCTTTTATTATTCCATATAAACTTAGAGCATATTTGATTCAAGAGCTTTATATCCATAGGTTTTAATATCAATAGTAGCATCTGGAGAATATAAGTCATTTTGGTAATATCATCATAATATCATCATCATAAGCAGTACTATTCTCCCCAGTACTATTCTCCCTAGTACAGATAAAGAAAGTTGAGTACTAGTTTGAAATGTTTTTATAATTGGGGTGATATTAGATGAGTACCATCGTCCCATAACTCTGTGGAGCTGAATGCCCAGATATTTAATAGTATTTGCAGCACTTTAAAGTGGAAAGTTAGGCCAAGTGGGTATCCCCATTGCTAAATTATCTACTGCTTCCAACTTATCCAAATTTATTTTAAACCCTTATAATACACTATGGGGCAGATTTTTAAAAACTACGCGAGCGCGAACAAAAGTACGCTGGATTTTATAAGATACGCGTGTAGCCGCGCGTATCTTATAAAATCCGGGGTCGGCGCGCACAAGGGGGTGCACATTTGTGCAACCTGCGCGTGCCGAGCCCAGCGCGGCCTGCCTGTTCCCTCCGAGGCCGCTCCGATTTCGGAGCGGCCTTGGAGGGAACTTTTCTTCGCCCTCCCCCCACCTTCCCCTCCCTTATTAGAAAAGGTTTTGAATTAGGTTTTGTGATTCCTTTTGTTGGGAGTATTGTCAACAATCAGATAGTTAATTCAGTATCTATATGATTAAAGGAAGGGGTCGTAATGAAGAAGTTAAAGGGAGAGATAGCATTGGGCAGAATTGCAGATCCCTTCAATCTAGGCCTTTTCAAAATATGTTTTTATCTCAGTTGCCTGCAATTCCTAAAAAAGAGGCAGGTAATTTTTGCTTAATACATAATTTGTCTTACCCTACTGGTGGATCTATTAATGATTTTCTACATAGAGAATTTTGTACAGTGCAATACGCACCTTTTGACTCTGCAATCGTACTTGTATGGCAGTATGGTGCTTTTTTGTGGATGGCTAAAGTTGATATTGAAGATACATTTAGATTATTGCCAATTCACCTGTCATGTTTTCCTTTGCTTGGTTTTCAATTTCAAGGATTGTTTTATTTTTATAAGTGTTACCCATGGGCTGTTCGATATCTTTTTCTTTATTTGAAGCTTTTAGTTCATTTATGCATTGGGTTACGACTCAGATATTGGGTTTTAAGAATGTTGTTCATTATTTAGATGATTTTTTTTTATTTATGGGCCCATATGGTATGGATACTTGTAAGAAATTGCTTTAGAGTTTTATGGAAGTTGCTAAAGAATATAGTATTCCTTTAATCACGAAAAAAATGGAAAGACCAGTTCAAACTTTAACCTTTCTGGGTATAGAGATTGCTACAGTGCAGATGACCTTTCATTTACTGGAAGTTAAAGTATTAAAGCTTCATGAGTTGATTGAAGAGCATGCAGAATTTAAAAAGTGACATTAAACAAAATGCAATCATTAGTCAGTAGCTTTGAATTTTGCCTGTAAAGTTATTCCTATGGGAAGGACTTTTTTAAGGAGATTATCGTCATCTATGGCATGTGTTTCAAAAAGCATCATTTTATTAGAATTACAGCTGGAATGAGAGAGGATTGTTGGTATGGAGACAATTCTTACAAGATTTTAATGGAGTGTCAAATTGGCAGACAGAGGTAGTTACTTGTAATGATTTAGAATACTATTCTGATGCATCAGGTGGTTTAGTTTTCAGTGTATATTTTAGTGGGGCATGGTGCAGGGTCAGGAATCACACAGAATATGAACTTTTTAGAGCTTTTCCTGATTTACTGTAGCATTAACGGTTTGGCCAGACTTCTTGAAGGATAAAAATGTGATTTTCTGGTAAATGGCCAATGCTAAATTTCTGCTTAATGGCCAATGGTATCAGCATTATTTATTTATTTAAAGTTTTTTATATACCGCCGCTCATCAGAGATATCACTTCGGTGTACATTAATGAGGGAATTTGGGTACTTGCCAGGTTTTTATGGCCTAGATTGGCCACTGTTGGAAACAGGATGCTGGGCTTGATGGACACTTGGTCTGACCCAGTATGGCATGTTCTTCTGTTCTTAATTGGTTTTATGCTGTTTGAAGAGTATTTTGTGCAAGCAAGTCATGTTCCAGGTTAAAATAACAAGATTGCTGATTGTTTATCTCATTTTAAGTGGGATACATTCAGAAAGGTAGCCCTGGAGTGGATTTGGAGAGCACATCAAACCGGATTATTTATGGAGTCTTGGTAGGAAGCAGCACGGAAATGTCTTCATAAATCAATGGCTCCGGCAATGTGGGTTGCATATAATGGAGGAAGGCTGAAAGTGACATCATTTCTAAGAAGCTTGGGATAGCAATGTGGACCTGTCCCAGAAGAATTCATGATAAGATATGTGTTGTATGCTGGTGATTGGGGTTACTTGAAAGGAGTGGCTATGAGTCATATTGCTGGATTTTCATTTTTTTAGTAAAGCATACAGATGGGGTAATCCTGGATCTAGTTTTCTATTAAAAAATATATTGCAGGGTTGGGCAAAATTGGATGTGATGCCCTTGGATTGGAAATGTATTATTGTGCATGATATATTAGAAAGGTTATGGCGTATATCAGGGAAAGTTTGTAGTTCAAAATTTGAGCTATATTTATTTTGAGCAGAATTTTCTTTAGCGTTTTTGGTGCTTTTAGGATTGGTAAATTGGTAGCATCTTCTAAGTATGATTTTACTAAAAGAGGTTTTTATTGGGTGATGTTTTGATTTTTGAGACTCAAGTAAAGTAATGGGTGTGGAGTTCTAAGACTGATCAGGTTGATAGGGGAATGGAATTATTTTTGAATAAAACTTTGGGAATGGTAATGTGTCCTATCATAAACATGTGGCAATTTTTGAAAGTGAGCCCATCAGGTGAGAGTTATTTTTGTTGTGTCCATCGGTTCCTGATGCCCTCTCTCCGCCCTCCTTACCTCTTTCGCACCTTCCTCTTTGTCCGCAGTAAGATTGGCTGCCACGGCGTCCTCCTGCCAAGGTCCTCCAGCATCCCCGGACTGGCTAGATGCTGCAACCCGCCATGTTTCCTGGAGGCCTAGGGGCACGCGCACGGTGCAGCCCAATTGAAGTACCGGCGATGGCGCGAACTTCGGGGACGTCCCCTGAAGATGACGTCACCCGCGACGGATATATAAGGTCTTAGAATTTGCTAACAGATTGAGTTAGCAAGGGTTACTCTACCTAAGCTACTCTGCCTCCTCGGATTTACCTGCTCCTTGGGGGCCTCGCTCTCTCCTTTGTTTTTCAGGTGACAGTCTGGAACCGGTACTCGCTCCTCGAGGGCCCTCGTTCCCAGACTTACTCGGCATTCTCTTCTGCCTGGAAGTCATCACTGCCAACTGTATAATGAGTTACCATCGCTCTCTCAGAGCTTTCCCTGGAACCAGGTACTTGCTCCTCGAGGGCCTATACATTCTAGCTCCTGGGCTTCTATGAGACATTGTGTGAGTGTTACCATCTGGTTCAGTACATGAACTCTGCATACCCTGCCTACTCACTATATTTCAGTTTCTCTACAGCTCAGCCCCCAGGGATTGCTGTTCCAGTATCTGAGGGACTACAGCACAGCCAGGTGCTTCCAGCTCACTACTGCCACCTCTGGTGGTTCAGAATACTGTCTAATAAAAGGTCAAGAGTGTCTGTCTCCATACTCTGAGCCTGACCAGTGGTCCCTCTCGGGATCTTCCCCCGGGGGCATGGTCATCTGCCACCGGTCCAAGGATCCACCCACAGCTCTCCTAAATAACAACAGATTGCTAACTCCAAGCAGACTGTTAATTCCGAACCAAACAGATTGCTAACTCTGAACTGAACATAACTGAACAATTTTTTATAGCATTTGGATGGTATGCCCTTGACACATTATCAATTTATGGCAATTTTGTGGAGATTGCTTTGGGAATTGGGTTTGGATGCAGTTCAGTTTGGGATTCATTCTTTTCGTATAGGTGTAACAACATCGACCTTGAGATTGGGTTTGCCTATATCATCAATAATGCATATTGGACGTTGGCAATCTGGGCTTATATGTCTTATGTTCATTATTTATTTATTTATTTATTTAAGTGTTTTTTATATACCGAGGCACGTTTACAAAACATCACCTCGGTTCACAATGTAACATAACTTAGCAACAAGCTTTACAATAATAACATTTTTTAACAGGGAGATTTTAACATTAAATGTTCAGTTTGGGGTAGATTTTTAAAGAAGCGCGTGCGCATCCATTTGCGGTGCTTCCCGGCGCACACACGTGGATGCGCCAATTTTATAACATCCACATGACGGCACGTGCATGTTATAAAATCATTGGGCTACGAGCACATGCACTGGATTTTGTAATCTTCCACATACGTGCATGAGGTCGTGCAAGGGGATAGAAATCTGCAAATTTCACATGGCGACGCATATCGGCCTTCCCCAGATCCCTCCCAGTAGTCTAGAAGGGAACTTCGTAACACCCTACCTAATTTCCCTTCCCCTTCCCCTCTCCTCCTCACCCTCCTCACCCTCCTCACCCTTTTTCCTACCTTTTTATTTTTTTTTTTTCATTGCTTACAGTAGCAACTTAAGCACGCCAGTAGTCTCTTCCCCGGCATGGCAGCAAATGGCCACTGTACCATCCGCCTCCAGCGCTGACCCTCCCTGCCTCTGGACTACCCCTTTATCTGGGCCTGGCACTTCGATGTGTTACGGGGTTAAGTACATGGCTGGGCCCCTTTGAAGATGCACACAGTGTGTACAAAGCCCTTTCATGCACATAACCCCTTTTTTTTACCCGCGCAGGGGAATTAAAATTCGGCCATTTATGTTTGATTTAATATAGTGTTTCTTTTTTAGATTCATGGAGAACCAGATGGTCTATTTGGCTTATGGGTCATTCATTTGTACACTGGGCTGGGTGGAGGGTGGTTCATCAGTCACTAGGCATTCATTTGGGCCTGGATCCAGGAAGAGTTTATTTGCACTGGCTTCATAATAGATGAATGTACTGGTTTCAATTGTTGCATGTATTAAGACATCATTTAGTCAGTAGGCAGTGACCAAATATTAATTGTAAATGTGGGTGAGAATAATCTAGTTCAATGGACTTGTAGGCAGTTAATTAGAACATAAGAACATAAGAAATTGCCATGCTGGGACAGACCAATGGTCCATCAAGCCCAGCATCCTGTTTCCAACAGAGACCAAACCAGGTCACAAGAACCTGGCAAGTACCCAAATACCAAGAAGATCCCATGCTACTGATGCAATCAATAGCAGTGGCTATTAGCTAAGTAAACTTGATTAATAACAGTTAATAGACTTCTCCTCCAAGAACTTATCCAAACCTTTTTTGAACCCAGCTACACTAACTGTACAAACCATGTCCTCTGGCAACAAATTCCAGAGCTTAATTGTGCTTTGAGTGAGCAGTTACAAAGGATTTCCTTGTTATTTTTGAATCTCTTCCTAACTTGGTACTTTGTTGGTCTGATGTAATTCCCAAACATTGTTTTAGAGATCAAAAAAGATGGACCAGGGGTCTTATTAAAGTTAATAGGCAAATTGGGAAATGGGTGGTAAAGATGGGTGGTTGACAAATTCGGCATGATTGGGTTGATATTGACTGTGTTGGTTTATATCGAATTGTTGATATACATTTGTCCAATATTGGTGTTGATTTGTTGCTGAATGACATTCATGAAACTTTAGGACAAATAATTCCACTTTTAAGAATTTTTGTGCAAGCTTCAGTTTTTGGGTGAGAGCACTGGGTAGACATGTCTCCCTGTGCTTGTGGCAGATACCCTAGCCATAAAATATGTATTAGTCATTCTTTATTCCTCCTTCTTATTCAATCTACCTGGTTGGCAGAGTGAGGGCGAGGGTGTCAAAGTACCACAGGGGAGCTAATATGGAGGATCTGATGTGAGCTTCCCCAGCTAGTGGTATGGCAGGGGAGCTTATGGCCTTCTGGCAGTATTGGGGTGTTTGAGTTGGCTAATTGGCTGGAGGAGCTGGTTTGCAAGTAACTTGGCAAGTGGTTGGAGGTACATTGGCTTGGTTAGGCTTGTGGCTTGTGTAAAAATATTACTTTATTTCAATAATGCTGTGGCCTAAACTATGCTAAAATAATTGTGTTATGTGTACTTATTTAAGAATAATGAGGGACCAAGCATGATTCTCCTGGTTACAACTGTTTTATTTTATAGCATTTTGTAAAAACTTAGAAAAAACAAAAATTTCTAATGTTCTAAATAAAAAAGGCCAGGAGACACTATCAAAAGCTTTTTCTGCATCAAACTCCACTAACATCCAATCTCGGATTCAAAATGTCTTACTTAAGTCCATTAAAACTGCTGCTATCCTAGATGTATTTATGCTGGCTTTCTTCCCCAATACAAATCCATACTGTCCTCTTGAAATCAGACTTGGTAGCATCACCTTTAATCTGTTAGCTAGTATTTTGGTATATATTCTTATGTCTAAATTTAACAGTGAAATGGGTCTATGGCAAGATGTAAGAAGGTGATAAGAACTAGGGATGTGAATCGTTTTTTGACGATTTAAAATATCGTCCGATATATTTTAAATCGTCAAAAAATCGTTAGGGCCACGATACAATACCAATTCCCCGATTTATCGTTAAAAAATCGTAAATCGGGGGAAGGGGGAGGGCAGGAAAACCGGCACACTAAAACCCCCTAAAACCCACCCCCGACCCTTTAAATTAAATCCCCACCCTCCTGAACCCCCCCCCCAATGCTTTAAATTACCTGGGGATCCGGCGGTGGTCCAGAACGGCGGCGGTCCGGAACGGCCCCCTCAATAGAATCGTGTTGTCTTCAGCCGGCGCCATTTTTCAAAATGGCCGCCGCAAAATGGCGGCGGCCATAGACAAAAACGATTCGACGGAGGAGGTCGTTCCGGACCCCCGCTGGACTTTTGGCAAGTCTTGTGGGGGTCAGGAGGCCCCCCCAAGCTGGCCAAAAGTTTCCTGGGAGTCCAGCGGGGTTCCGGGAGCGATTTCTTGCCGCGAATCGTTTTCGTACGGAAAATGGCGCCGGCAGGAGATCGACTACAGGAGGTCGTTCAGCGGGGGTTTCGGACCGCCGCTGAACGACCTCCTGCACTCGATCTCCTGCCGGCGCCATTTTCCGTACGGAAAACGATTTGCGGCAAGAAATCGCTCCCGGAACCCCGCTGGACTCCCAGGAAACTTTTGGCCAGCTTGGGGAGGCCTCCTGACCCCCACAAGACTTGCCAAAAGTCCAGCGGGGGTCCGGAACGACCTCCTCCGTCGAATCGTTTTTGTCTATGGCCGCCGCCATTTTGCGGCGGCCATTTTGAAAAATGGCGCCGGCTGAAGACAACACGATTCTATTGAGGGGGCCGTTCCGGACCGCCGCCGTTCTGGACCACCGCCGGATCCCCAGGTAATTTAAAGCATTGGGGGGGGGTTCGGGGGGGTGGGGGATTTAATTTAAAGGGGTGGGGGTGGGTTTTAGGGGGGTTTAGTGTGCCGGCTCACGATTTTAACGATTTTTCACGATAGTTTACACACCCAAACGGCAACAATACGATTCCCTCCCCCTCCCAGCCGAAATCGATCGTTAAGACGATCGAGGACACGATTCACATCTCTAATAAGAACATAAGAAATTTCCATGCTAGGTCAGACCAAGGGTCCATCAAGCCCAGCATCCTGTTTCCAAGAGGCCTGCTCTCAGTAGTACTATTATTATGTTGGCCATTTTCATGGTTCCTGGCATGCTTCCCTTCTCTACCATGGCACAGAATGTAAATCTGAGGGTGTATAAAATTAATGGTTTCAGGGTTTTATAAAAGCAAGCAGTGTGCCTGGGGATTTATAATTTTGAAGCTCAGAGATGGCCACCGCTATCTCTTTGTTTTGCTAAGGTGAATTCAGTTTTTCTAGTTGCAAACTAGTTAGGGATGGTAATGACATTCCCTCTAAGAATTTCTGTCTAAATGATTGATGACTTGGCTCTGCTGAATACAAAGATTCATAGTATGTCCAGAAGAGCGTTCTGATTGCTTCTGTTGTGATTTCAATTTTCCTTTGGTTATTTTTCAGTCCTATTATGTAAGAGGTTCCAAGTTTCCCTTAACTAATTTTGCAAGCATTTTGCCTGTCCTATTTCCATAAGAACATAAACATAAGAGATGCCATACTGGGTTCATCAAGCCCAGTATCCTGTTTCCAACAGTGGCCAATCCAAGTCACAAGTACTTGGCAAGTACCCAAACATTAGATAAATCACAAGCTACTATTGCTTATTAATAGCAGTTTATGGATTTTTCCTCTAGGAATTTATCCAAACCTTTTTAAACCCAGTTACACTGACTGCTGTAATCACATCCTCTGGCAATGAATTCCAGAGCTTAAATATGCGCTGAGTGAAAAAGGATTTTCTTTGATTTGTTTAAAATGAGCTACTTGCTAACTTCATGAGTGCCCCCTGGTCCTTCTATTATCTGAGTGAGTAAATAACCAATTTATATTAACTTGTTCATGTCTTTTCATCATTTTGTAGATTTCAGCCCTAACTTCTTTAGCCTTTCCTTATAGGGCAACCGTTTCATGCCTCTTATCATTTCGTTCACCCTTCTCTTTACTTTCTGCAGTGCAACTATATCCTTTCTGAGATGTGGTGACCAGAACTGCACACAGTATTCAAGGTGCGGTCTCACCATGGAGTGATACAGAGGTATTATGTCATCCTCTGTTTTATTTTATTCCCTTCCTAATAATTCCTAACATTCTGTTTGCTTTTTTGATCTCCACAGCAGACTGGGCCAACAATTTCAATGTATTATGCAGTATTATACCTAGATCTCTTTCCTGGGTGGTAACTCCTACGACAGAACCTAACATTGTGTAACTACAGCAAGGGTTATTTTTCCCTATATGCATCACTCTGCACTTGTCCTGTTAAATTTCATCTGCCATCTATTTTCTCATTTTATCAACGTTTTCCTTTTGAAAGTTTAGTGCTAGAGCTGTGGATTTACTTACTTTCCCCCTTCCAGTCATTAATTCAATTATGATCACTATTGCAAGCAGCCCCACTACCATTACCTCTCTCACCAAATCCTGCGCCCCACTGAGAATTAGATCTAAAATTGCTCCCTCTCTCATTGGTTCCTGAACCAATTCCTCCATAAAACTGTCTTTTATTCCATCCGGGAGCTTTATCTCTCTAGCATGCCCTGATGTTTCACTTACCCAGTCAATATTGGGGTAATTGAATTCTCCTATTATTTCTGCACTACCAGTTTGGTTAGCTTCCCTAATTCCTCTTAGTATTTCACTCTCCGTCTCAACATTTTGGCCAGATGGACAGTAGTATACTCCTATCACTATTCTCTTCCCTAACACACTAGGGATTTCTACCCATAAAGATCTGATTGTGCATGTAGTCTCATACAGGATCTTTATCCTCTTGGACTTTATACCATTCTGAACATAAAGTGCCACTCTGCCACCAAGATGCTCCTCTCTGTCATTGTGATATAACTTTTACCCTGGTATAGCACTGTCCCATTGGTTGTCCTCTTTCCACCATATCTCTAAGATAAGAACATTAGATGCCAATTAAGTCTGTCATCATTCAATCCTATACACTCTAATTCTCCCATCTTAGTTCTTAGACTTCTGGCATTAGCATACAAACATTTCAAAGTGTGTTTTTTGTTTGTATTTACATTCTGCTTTTTAGTTGACAGGGATACATTGGAATCTTTTAGCTCAGGTGAGTTTTAATTATAGGCACTTGGACTACTTTTGTTATTATTGGAACCTCTCTGTTGGGAGTCCCTAACTCTAATGTTTCATCAGTATCCTTTGAAGATACCTCCCTCTGAACAATGAAGGTATGGTTTGTGTTTCAAAGCAAATAGAGAAGACAATGCTCTGGTGTGTAATTTGACTGTGAGTGATTTTTTAATTATCCAGAATTCTTTTTGAGCTGTAGCTGAGTTTGATTAAATATTTGTTTCACCTATTCTAGCTGTCTAGTAAGATCGAAGATGTCCCTATCTAGACATTTTTTCTTCCAAATTGTGGAGCTTATAATCTCTCCTCTTGACACAGCCTTAGCTGTTTCCAACATCAAGACTGGGTTTCCAACATATTAGGCATTATTTTCCACAAGTCTTTTTCCATTTTTCCTGCAAAAACATCACAAATTCCATGTCTAGCACTAGCCATGCAGGCATCTTCCAATTAGTAGTAGAGTTTGTATTACTTTGCATACCCAATAAACAGGTAACTGGACAATGAATCTGCTTCTACTGAAATGAGATGGATCTATACAGAACATTGTGATGCTTGACTTTTTGAAGTACCCTGTGCCGCATACACTTGCCCTACCTATTTTTTCCATAACTTTAGATGCTCAGAAGTTAGCATATTTTTTTCTTATAAAACAAAACAATCCCAATGTTTCATTTCCATCTGTTTAAGTGAAAAATACTTTCTACCATTTAACTGGAATGCCAAAACAGATACATTCCTCATAACACACACTTAACTTCCGGCAAAGGTACCTTTAAATATCAAAATGCCTCTTATATCTTTTTTCAACTTTCACAACTTTCCTCCTTTTTGTCCAATAAGATTTTTTCTCTTTCATGTTCTTCACCTGTAGCTGAAGGAAAACGCAAGATCTCCAGAAATGAGTCTGTTCATTAATTAAATTGGCTCTCCTTTTGTATGCTAGGTATTTATTCTCTGTTTTATA